>NW_022143194.1:0-13554 GCF_007565055.1 Rhinopithecus roxellana | reverse complement strand
CAAAACGTGAAAGAAGCTTTCTGAGAAAACTTCTTTCTGATCTGTGAGTTCATCTCACAGAGTTTACAACCTCTGCCTCAAGAAGCAGTTTGCTAACACGCTTTTAGTGGAATCTGCAAAGTGATAATTGGGAGCGTATGGGGCCATGGGCATGGTGATAAAGCAATTATCCTCACATAATAACTAAAGAGAAGCTTTCTGAAACTGCATTGCCATGTGTGAATGCAACTCACAGAGTTACACGTTTCTCTTCAGTGATCAGTTTGTTAGCACAGTTTTCGGAAATGCAATTAGATTTCATAGCGCAATGAACATTACAGTGACAAAGGAAATTTCCACAGATGAAACTAGAAAGAAGCTTTCTTAGAAACTTCTTGGTGATGTGTGAATTCATCTCACAGTTACACTTATGTTTCGTGGAGCAGTCCATTAACACTGTCTTTGGGGAAACTGAGAAGGGCTTCTTTGGATCACATTGAGGCCTACGCTGATAAAGGAAATTTCATCCGTTCAAAACGTGAAAGAAGCTTTTGAGAAACTTCTTTCTGATCTGTGAGTTCATCTCACAGAGTTACAACCTCTGCCTTAAGAAGCAGTTTGCTAACACGCTTTTGGTGTGGAATCTGCAAAGTGATATTTGGGAGCGTATTGGGCCCATGGTGATAAAGCAATTATCCTCACATAATAACTAAAGAGAAGCTTTCTGAGAAACTGCATTGCCATGTGTGAATGCAACTCACAGAGTTACACGTTTCTCTTCAGTGATCAGTTTGTTAGCACAGTTTTCTGGAAATCTGCAATTAGATACTTCATAGCGCAATGAACATTACAGTGACAAAGGAAATTTCCACAGATGAAAACTAGAAAGAAGCTTTCTTAGAAACTTCTTGGTGATGTGTGAATTCATCTCACAGAGTTACACTTATGTTTCGTGGAGCAGTCCATTAACACTGTCTTTGGGGAAACTGAGAAGGGCTTCTTTGGATCACATTGAGGCCTACGCTGATAAAGGAAATTTCATCCGTTCAAAACGTGAAAGAAGCTTTCTGAGAAACTTCTTTCTGATCTGTGAGTTCATCTCACAGAGTTACAACCTCTGCCTTAAGAAGCAGTTTGCTAACACTTTTTTGGTGGAATCTGCAAAGTGATATTTGGGAGCCTATTGAGGCCCATGGTGATAAAGGAATTATCCCTCATAATAACTAAAGAAGCTTTCTGAGAAACTGCATTGCCATGTGTGAATGCAACTCACAGAGTTACACGTTTCTCTTCAGTGATCAGTTTGTTAGCACAGTTTTCTGGAAATCTGCAATTAGATACTTCACAGCGCAATGAACATTACAGTGACAAAGGAAATTTCCACAGATGAAAACTAGAAAGAAGCTTTCTTAGAAACTTCTTGGTGATGTGTGAATTCATCTCACAGAGTTACACTTATGTTTCGTGGAGCAGTCCATTAACACTGTCTTTGGGGAAACTGAGAAGGGTTCTTTGGATCACATTGAGGCCTACGCTGATAAAGGAAATTTCATCCGTTCAAAACGTGAAAGAAGCTTTTGAGAAACTTCTTTCTGATCTGTGAGTTCATCTCACAGAGTTACAACCTCTGCCTTAAGAAGCAGTTTGCTAACACTTTTTGGTGGAATCTGCAAAGTGATATTTGGGAGCCTATTGAGGCCCATGGTGATAAAGGATATCCTCACATAATAACTAAGAGAAGCTTTCTGAGAAAGCATTGCCATGTGTGAATGCAACTCACAGAGTTACACGTTCTCTTCAGTGATCAGTTTGTTAGCACAGTTTTCTGGAAATCTGCAATTAGATACTTCACAGCAATGAACATTACAGTGACAAAGGAAATTTCCACAGATGAAAACTAGAAAGAAGCTTTCTTAGAAACTTCTTGGTGATGTGTGAATTCATCTCACAGAGTTACACTTATGTTTCGTGGAGCAGTCCATTAACACTGTCTTTGGGGAAACTGAGAAGGGCTTCTTTGGATCACATTGAGGCCTACGCTGATAAAGGAAATTTCATCCGTTCAAAACGTGAAAGAAGCTTTCTGAGAAACTTCTTTCTGATCTGTGAGTTCATCTCACAGAGTTACAACCTCTGCCTCAAGAAGCAGTTTGCTAACACTTTTTTGGTGGAATCTGCAAAGTGATATTTGGGAGCCTATTGAGGCCCATGGTGAAAGGAATTATCCTCACATAATAAATAAGGAGAAGCTTTCTGAGAAACTGCATTGCCATGTGTGAATGCAACTCACAGAGTTACACGTTTCTCTTCAGTGATCAGTTTGTTAGCACAGTTTTCTGGAAATCTGCAATTAGATACTTCATAGCGCAATGAACATTACAGTGACAAAGGAAATTTCCACAGATGAAAACTAGAAAGAAGCTTTCTTAGAAACTTCTTGGTGATGTGTGAATTCATCTCACAGAGTTACACTTATGTTTCGTGGAGCAGTCCATTAACACTGTCTTTGGGGAAACTGAGAAGGGCTTCTTTGGATCACATTGAGGCCTACGCTGATAAAGGAAATTTCATCCGTTCAAAACGTGAAAGAAGCTTTCTGAGAAACTTCTTTCTGATCTGTGAGTTCATCTCACAGAGTTACAACCTCTGCCTTAAGAAGCAGTTTGCTAACACTTTTTGGTGGAATCTGCAAAGTGATATTTGGGAGCCTATTGAGGCCCATGGTGATAAAGGAATATCCTCACATAATAACTAAAGAGAAGCTTTCTGAGAAACTGCATTGCCATGTGTGAATGCAACTCACAGAGTTACACGTTTCTCTTCAGTGATCAGTTTGTTAGCACAGTTTTCTGGAAATCTGCAATTAGATACTTCATAGCGCAATGAACATTACAGTGACAAAGGAAATTTCCACAGATGAAAACTAGAAAGAAGCTTTCTTAGAAACTTCTTGGTGATGTGTGAATTCATCTCACAGAGTTACACTTATGTTTCGTGGAGCAGTCCATTAACACTGTCTTTGGGGAAACTGAGAAGGGCTTCTTTGGATCACATTGAGGCCTACGCTGATAAAGGAAATTTCATCCGTTCAAAACGTGAAAGAAGCTCTGAGAAACTTCTTTCTGATCTGTGAGTTCATCTCACAGAGTTACAACCTGCCTTAAGAAGCAGTTTGCTAACACTTTTTGGTGGAATCTGCAAAGTGATATTTGGGAGCCTATTGAGGCCCATGGTGATAAAGGAATATCCTCACATAATAACTAAGGAGAAGCTTTCTGAGAAACTGCATTGCCATGTGTGAATGCAACTCACAGAGTTACACGTTTCTCTTCAGTGATCAGTTTGTTAGCACAGTTTCTGGAAATCTGCAATTAGATACTTCACAGCGCAATGAACATTACAGTGACAAAGGAAATTCCACAGATGAAAACTAGAAAGAAGCTTTCTTAGAAACTTCTTGGTGATGTGTGAATTCATCTCACAGAGTTACACTTATGTTTCGTGGAGCAGTCCATTAACACTGTCTTTGGGGAAACTGAGAAGGGCTTCTTTGGATCACATTGAGGCCTACGCTGATAAAGGAAATTTCATCCGTTCAAAACGTGAAAGAAGCTTTCTGAGAAACTTCTTTCTGATCTGTGAGTTCATCTCACAGAGTTACAACCTCTGCCTCAAGAAGCAGTTTGCTAACACTTTTTTGGAATCTGCAAAGTGATATTTGGGAGCCTATTGGGCCCATGGTGATAAAGGAATATCCTCACATAATAACTAAGAGAAGCTTTGAGAAACTGCATTGCCATGTGTGAATGCAACTCACAGAGTTACACGTTTCTCTTCAGTGATCAGTTTGTTAGCACAGTTTTCTGGAAATCTGCAATTAGATACTTCACAGCGCAATGAACATTACAGTGACAAAGGAAATTCCACAGATGAAAACTAGAAAGAAGCTTCTTAGAAACTTCTTGGTGATGTGTGAATTCATCTCACAGAGTTACACTTATGTTTCGTGGAGCAGTCCATTAACACTGTCTTTGGGGAATCTGAGAAGGGCTTCTTTGGATCACATTGAGGCCTACGCTGATAAAGGAAATTTCATCCGTTCAAAACGTGAAAGAAGCTTTCTGAGAAACTTCTTTCTGATCTGTGAGTTCATCTCACAGAGTTACAACCTCTGCCTCAAGAAGCAGTTTGCTAACACTTTTGTGGAATCTGCAAAGTGATATTTGGGAGCCTATTGGGCCCATGGTGATAAAGGAATATCCTCACATAATAACTAAGAGAAGCTTTCTGAGAAACTGCATTGCCATGTGTGAATGCAACTCACAGAGTTACACGTTTCTCTTCAGTGATCAGTTTGTTAGCACAGTTTTCTGGAAATCTGCAATTAGATACTTCATAGCGCAATGAACATTACAGTGACAAAGGAAATTTCCACAGATGAAAACTAGAAAGAAGCTTTCTTAGAAACTTCTTGGTGATGTGTGAATTCATCTCACAGAGTTACACTTATGTTTCGTGGAGCAGTCCATTAACACTGTCTTTGGGGAACTGAGAAGGGCTTCTTTGGATCACATTGAGGCCTACGCTGATAAAGGAAATTTCATCCGTTCAAAACGTGAAAGAAGCTTTCTGAGAAACTTCTTCTGATCTGTGAGTTCATCTCACAGAGTTACAACCTCTGCCTCAAGAAGCAGTTTGCTAACACTTTGGTGGAATCTGCAAAGTGATATTTGGGAGCCTATTGGGCCCATGGTGATAAAGGAATATCCTCACATAATAACTAAAGAGAAGCTTTCTGAGAAACTGCATTGCCATGTGTGAATGCAACTCACAGAGTTACACGTTTCTCTTCAGTGATCAGTTTGTTAGCACAGTTTTCTGGAAATCTGCAATTAGATACTTCAAGCGCAATGAACATTACAGTGACAAAGGAAATTTCCACAGATGAAAACTAGAAAGAAGCTTTCTTAGAAACTTCTTGGTGATGTGTGAATTCATCTCACAGAGTTACACTTATGTTTCGTGGAGCAGTCCATTAACACTGTCTTTGGGGAAACTGAGAAGGGCTTCTTTGGATCACATTGAGGCCTACGCTGATAAAGGAAATTTCATCCGTTCAAAACGTGAAAGAAGCTTTCTGAGAAACTTCTTTCTGATCTGTGAGTTCATCTCACAGAGTTACAACCTCTGCCTTAAGAAGCAGTTTGCTAACACTTTTTTGGTGGAATCTGCAAAGTGATATTTGGGAGCCTATTGGGGCCCATGGTGATAAAGGAATTATCCTCACATAATAACTAAAGAGAAGCTTTCTGAGAAACTGCATTGCCATGTGTGAATGCAACTCACAGAGTTACACGTTTCTCTTCAGTGATCAGTTTGTTAGCACAGTTTTCTGGAAATCTGCAATTAGATACTTCATAGCGCAATGAACATTACAGTGACAAAGGAAATTTCCACAGATGAAAACTAGAAAGAAGCTTTCTTAGAAACTTCTTGGTGATGTGTGAATTCATCTCACAGAGTTACACTTATGTTTCGTGGAGCAGTCCATTAACACTGTCTTTGGGGAAACTGAGAAGGGCTTCTTTGGATCACATTGAGGCCTACGCTGATAAAGGAAATTTCATCCGTTCAAAACGTGAAAGAAGCTTTTGAGAAACTTCTTTCTGATCTGTGAGTTCATCTCACAGAGTTACAACCTCTGCCTTAAGAAGCAGTTTGCTAACACTTTTTGGTGGAATCTGCAAAGTGATATTTGGGAGCCTATTGAGGCCCATGGTGATAAAGGAATTATCCTCACATAATAACTAAGAGAAGCTTTCTGAGAAACTGCATTGCCATGTGTGAATGCAACTCACAGAGTTACACGTTTTCTTCAGTGATCAGTTTGTTAGCACAGTTTTCTGGAAATCTGCAATTAGATACTTCATAGCGCAATGAACATTACAGTGACAAAGGAAATTTCCACAGATGAAAACTAGAAAGAAGCTTTCTTAGAAACTTTGGTGATGTGTGAATTCATCTCACAGAGTTACACTTATGTTTCGTGGAGCAGTCCATTAACACTGTCTTTGGGGAAACTGAGAAGGGCTTCTTTGGATCACATTGAGGCCTACGCTGATAAAGGAAATTTCATCCGTTCAAAACGTGAAAGAAGCTTTCTGAGAAACTTCTTTCTGATCTGTGAGTTCATCTCACAGAGTTACAACCTCTGCCTTAAGAAGCAGTTTGCTAACACTTTTTGGTGGAATCTGCAAAGTGATATTTGGGAGCCTATTGAGGCCCATGGTGATAAAGGAATTATCCTCACATAATAACTAAGGAGAAGCTTTCTGAGAAACTGCATTGCCATGTGTGAATGCAACTCACAGAGTTACACGTTTCTCTTCAGTGATCAGTTTGTTAGCACAGTTTTCTGGAAATCTGCAATTAGATACTTCACAGCGCAATGAACATTACAGTGACAAAGGAAATTTCCACAGATGAAAACTAGAAAGAAGCTTTCTTAGAAACTTCTTGGTGATGTGTGAATTCCTCACAGAGTTACACTTATGTTTCGTGGAGCAGTCCATTAACACTGTCTTTGGGGAAACTGAGAAGGGCTTCTTTGGATCACATTGAGGCCTACGCTGATAAAGGAAATTTCATCCGTTCAAAACGTGAAAGAAGCTTTCTGAGAAACTTCTTTCTGATCTGTGAGTTCATCTCACAGAGTTACAACCTCTGCCTCAAGAAGCAGTTTGCTAACACTCTTCTTGGAATCTGCAAAGTGATATTTGGGAGCCTATTGGGGCCCATGGTGATAAAGGAATTATCCTCACATAATAACTAAAGAGAAGCTTTGAGAAACTGCATTGCCATGTGTGAATGCAACTCACAGAGTTACGCCAGTGTTTTTTGGGGCCGTTTCTTAGGACTGTTTCCGTGGATTCCGAGAAGTGATATTTCAGATAGCTTTGAAGAATAGAAGGAGAAAACTAATATACTCCAAGAGAAAGCGGAACCAAGCTTTCTGCGAAACTGCTTTGTGATATGTGAATTCATTTCACAGTGTTCTATCACCCTTTCTCGGGGAGTTTCCTAGCATCATTTTGAGGAATCTCAGATGTGATGTCTTGGATATCGTTGAATCGCATGCTGAATAAGGAACTATCCTCAGAGAAACCTGCAGAGAAGCCTTCTCAGAAACTTCTTTGTTGTGGTGAATTCAGCCCACAGATGTCCATCATTTTTCCACTGAGAAACTTGCTAGCAGAGTTTTCGCAGAATCTGCAATAGGACACACGGTGGCGCTCCAAGACCACAAATAACCTCGTCTTACTAAAGTGGGAAGCTTTCTGAGAAACCGCTTTGTGATGTGTGAATTCAACTCACTAAGTTGCAGCTGTATTTCGTGGGGCCGTGGCCTAGCCCTATTTGTGTGGAATCTGAGAACAGATATTCCCGATCCCTTTGAAAACAATGGGGCCAATGGAAACATCTTCCAATAAAATGAGAAAGAAGCTTTCTGAGAAACTTTTCTGATCTGTGAGTTCATCTCACAGAGTTACCACCTCTGCCCAAAGAAGCAGATGGCTAACACTCTGTTCGTGTAATCTGCAAAATGATATTTGGGAGCCTATTGGGGCCCATGGTGATAAAGGAATTATCCTCACATAATAACTAAAGAGAAGCTTTCTGAGAAACTGCATTGCCATGTGTGAATGCAACTCACAGAGTTATACGTTTCTCTTCAGTGATCAGTTTGTTAGCACAGTTTTCTGGAAATCTGCAATTAGATACTTCATAGCGCAATGAACATTACAGTGACAAAGGAAATTTCCACAGATGAAAACTAGAAAGAAGCTTTCTTAGAAACTTCTTGGTGATGTGTGAATTCATCTCACAGAGTTACACTTATGTTTCGTGGAGCAGTCCATTAACACTGTCTTTGGGGAATCTGAGAAGGGCTTCTTTGGATCACATTGAGGCCTACGCTGATAAAGGAAATTTCATCCGTTCAAAACGTGAAAGAAGCTTTTGAGAAATTCTTTCTGATCTGTGAGTTCATCTCACAGAGTTACAACCTCTGCCTTAAGAAGCAGTTTGCTAACACTTTTTGGTGGAATCTGCAAAGTGATATTTGGGAGCCTATTGAGGCCCATGGTGATAAAGGAATTATCCTCACATAATAACTAAGGAAAGCTTTCTGAGAAACTGCATTGCCATGTGTGAATGCAACTCACAGAGTTACACGTTTCTCTTCAGTGATCAGTTTGTTAGCACAGTTTTCTGGAAATCTGCAATTAGATACTTCATAGCGCAATGAACATTACAGTGACAAAGGAAATTCCACAGATGAAAACTAGAAAGAAGCTTTCTTAGAAACTTCTTGGTGATGTGTGAATTCATCTCACAGAGTTACACTTAGTTTCGTGGAGCAGTCCATTAACACTGTCTTTGGGGAAACTGAGAAGGGCTTCTTTGGATCACATTGAGGCCTACGCTGATAAAGGAAATTTCATCCGTTCAAAACGTGAAAGAAGCTTTCTGAGAAACTTCTTTCTGATCTGTGAGTTCATCTCACAGAGTTACAACCTCTGCCTCAAGAAGCAGTTTGCTAACACTTTTTGGAATCTGCAAAGTGATATTTGGGAGCCTATTGGGCCCATGGTGATAAAGGAATTATCCTCACATAATAACTAAAGAGAAGCTTTCTGAGAAACTGCATTGCCATGTGTGAATGCAACTCACAGAGTTACACGTTTCTCTTCAGTGATCAGTTTGTTAGCACAGTTTTCTGGAAATCTGCAATTAGATACTTCACAGCGCAATGAACATTACAGTGACAAAGGAAATTCCACAGATGAAAACTAGAAAGAAGCTTTCTTAGAAACTTCTTGGTGTGTGAATTCATCTCACAGAGTTACACTTATGTTTCGTGGAGCAGTCCATTAACACTGTCTTTGGGGAAACTGAGAAGGGCTTCTTTGGATCACATTGAGGCCTACGCTGATAAAGGAAATTTCATCCGTTCAAAACGTGAAAGAAGCTTTCTGAGAAACTTCTTTCTGATCTGTGAGTTCATCTCACAGAGTTACAACCTCTGCCTCAAGAAGCAGTTTGCTAACACCTTTTGTGGAATCTGCAAAGTGATATTTGGGAGCCTATTGGGCCCATGGTGATAAAGGAATTATCCTCACATAATAACTAAAGAGAAGCTTTCTGAGAAACTGCATTGCCATGTGTGAATGCAACTCACAGAGTTACACGTTTCTCTTCAGTGATCAGTTTGTTAGCACAGTTTTCTGGAAATCTGCAATTAGATACTTCATAGCGCAATGAACATTACAGTGACAAAGGAAATTTCCACAGATGAAAACTAGAAAGAAGCTTTCTTAGAAACTTCTTGGTGATGTGTGAATTCATCTCACAGAGTTACACTTATGTTTCGTGGAGCAGTCCATTAACACTGTCTTTGGGGAAACTGAGAAGGGCTTCTTTGGATCACATTGAGGCCTACGCTGATAAAGGAAATTTCATCCGTTCAAAACGTGAAAGAAGCTTTCTGAGAAACTTCTTTCTGATCTGTGAGTTCATCTCACAGAGTTACAACCTCTGCCTCAAGAAGCAGTTTGCTAACACTTTTGTGGAATCTGCAAAGTGATATTGGGAGCCTATTGGGGCCCATGGTGATAAAGCAAATATCCTCACATAATAACTAAAGAGAAGCTTTCTGAGAAACTGCATTGCCATGTGTGAATGCAACTCACAGAGTTACACGTTTCTCTTCAGTGATCAGTTTGTTAGCACAGTTTTCTGGAAATCTGCAATTAGATACTTCATAGCGCAATGAACATTACAGTGACAAAGGAAATTTCCACAGATGAAAACTAGAAAGAAGCTTTCTTAGAAACTTCTTGGTGATGTGTGAATTCATCTCACAGAGTTACACTTATGTTTCGTGGAGCAGTCCATTAACACTGTCTTTGGGGAAACTGAGAAGGGCTTCTTTGGATCACATTGAGGCCTACGCTGATAACGAAATTTCATCCGTTCAAAACGTGAAAGAAGCTTTCTGAGAAACTTCTTTCTGATCTGTGAGTTCATCTCACAGAGTTACAACCTCTGCCTTAAGAAGCAGTTTGCTAACACTTTTTGGTGGAATCTGCAAAGTGATATTTGGGAGCCTATTGAGGCCCATGGTGATAAAGGAATTATCCTCACATAATAACTAAAGAGAAGCTTTCTGAGAAACTGCATTGCCATGTGTGAATGCAACTCACAGAGTTACACGTTTCTCTTCAGTGATCAGTTTGTTAGCACAGTTTTCTGGAAATCTGCAATTAGATACTTCACAGCGCAATGAACATTACAGTGACAAAGGAAATTTCCACAGATGAAAACTAGAAAGAAGCTTTCTTAGAAACTTCTTGGTGATGTGTGAATTCATCTCACAGAGTTACACTTATGTTTCGTGGAGCAGTCCATTAACACTGTCTTTGGGGAAACTGAGAAGGGCTTCTTTGGATCACATTGAGGCCTACGCTGATAAAGGAAATTTCATCCGTTCAAAACGTGAAAGAAGCTTTTGAGAAACTTCTTTCTGATCTGTGAGTTCATCTCACAGAGTTACAACCTCTGCCTTAAGAAGCAGTTTGCTAACACTTTTTTGGTGGAATCTGCAAAGTGATATTTGGGAGCCTATTGAGGCCCATGGTGATAAAGGAATTATCCTCACATAATAACTAAGAGAAGCTTTCTGAGAAACTGCATTGCCATGTGTGAATGCAACTCACAGAGTTACACGTTTCTCTTCAGTGATCAGTTTGTTAGCACAGTTTTCTGGAAATCTGCAATTAGATACTTCACAGCGCAATGAACATTACAGTGACAAAGGAAATTTCCACAGATGAAAACTAGAAAGAAGCTTTCTTAGAAACTTCTTGGTGATGTGTGAATTCATCTCACAGAGTTACACTTATGTTTCGTGGAGCAGTCCATTAACACTGTCTTTGGGGAAACTGAGAAGGGCTTCTTTGGATCACATTGAGGCCTACGCTGATAAAGGAAATTTCATCCGTTCAAAACGTGAAAGAAGCTTTTGAGAAACTTCTTTCTGATCTGTGAGTTCATCTCACAGAGTTACAACCTCTGCCTTAAGAAGCAGTTTGCTAACACTTTTTTGGTGGAATCTGCAAAGTGATATTTGGGAGCCTATTGAGGCCCATGGTGATAAAGGAATTATCCTCACATAATAACTAGGAAAGCTTTCTGAGAAACTGCATTGCCATGTGTGAATGCAACTCACAGAGTTACACGTTTCTCTTCAGTGATCAGTTTGTTAGCACAGTTTTCTGGAAATCTGCAATTAGATACTTCACAGCGCAATGAACATTACAGTGACAAAGGAAATTTCCACAGATGAAAACTAGAAAGAAGCTTTCTTAGAAACTTCTTGGTGATGTGTGAATTCATCTCACAGAGTTACACTTATGTTTCGTGGAGCAGTCCATTAACACTGTCTTTGGGGAAACTGAGAAGGGCTTCTTTGGATCACATTGAGGCCTACGCTGATAAAGGAAATTTCATCCGTTCAAAACGTGAAAGAAGCTTTCTGAGAAACTTCTTTCTGATCTGTGAGTTCATCTCACAGAGTTACAACCTCTGCCTCAAGAAGCAGTTTGCTAACACTCTTTTCTTGGAATCTGCAAAGTGATATTTGGGAGCCTATTGGGGCCCATGGTGATAAAGGAATTATCCTCACATAATAACTAAAGAGAAGCTTTGTGAGAAACTGCATTGCCATGTGTGAATGCAACTCACAGAGTTACGCCAGTGATTTTGGGGCCGTTTCTTAGGACTGTTTCCGTGGATTCCGAGAAGTGATATTTCAGATAGCTTTGAAGAATAGAAGGAGAAAACTAATATACTCCAAGAGAAAGCGGAACCAAGCTTTCTGCGAAACTGCTTTGTGATATGTGAATTCATTTCACAGTGTTCTATCACCCTTTCTCGGGGGAGTTTCCTAGCACTCATTTTGAGGAATCTCAGATGTGATGTCTTGGATATCGTTGAATCGCATGCTGAATAAGGAACTATCCTCAGAGAAACCTGCAGAGAAGCCTTCTCAGAAACTTCTTTGTTGTGGGTGAATTCAGCCCACAGATGTCCATCATTGTTTCCACTGAGAAACTTGCTAGCAGAGTTTTCGCAGAATCTGCAATAGGACACACGGTGGCGCTCCAAGACCACAAATAACCTCGTCTTACTAAAGTGGGAAGCTTTCTGAGAAACCGCTTTGTGATGTGTGAATTCAACTCACTAAGTTGCAGCTGTATTTCGTGGGGCCGTGGCCTAGCCCTATTTGTGTGGAATCTGAGAACAGATATTCCCGATCCCTTTGAAAACAATGGGGCCAATGGAAACATCTTCCAATAAAAATGAGAAAGAAGCTTTCTGAGAAACTTCTTTCTGATCTGTGAGTTCATCTCACAGAGTTACACCTCTGCTCAAGAAGCAGGCTAACACTCTGTTCGTGTAATCTGCAAAATGATATGGGAGCCTATTGGGGCCCATGGTGATAAAGCAAATATCCTCACATAATAACTAAAGAGAAGCTTTCTGAGAAACTGCATTGCCATGTGTGAATGCAACTCACAGAGTTACACGTTTCTCTTCAGTGATCAGTTTGTTAGCACAGTTTTCTGGAATCTGCAATTAGATACTTCATAGCGCAATGAACATTACAGTGACAAAGGAAATTTCCACAGATGAAAACTAGAAAGAAGCTTTCTTAGAAACTTCTTGGTGATGTGTGAATTCATCTCACAGAGTTACACTTATGTTTCGTGGAGCAGTCCATTAACACTGTCTTTGGGGAAACTGAGGGCTTCTTTGGATCACATTGAGGCCTACGCTGATAAAGGAAATTTCATCCGTTCAAAACGTGAAAGAAGCTTTCTGAGAAACTTCTTTCTGATCTGTGAGTTCATCTCACAGAGTTACAACCTCTGCCTAAGAAGCAGTTTGCTAACACTTTTTTGTGGAATCTGCAAAGTGATATTTGGGAGCCTATTGAGGCCCATGGTGATAAAGGAATTATCCTCACATAATAACTAAGAGAAGCTTTCTGAGAAACTGCATTGCCATGTGTGAATGCAACTCACAGAGTTACACGTTTCTCTTCAGTGATCAGTTTGTTAGCACAGTTTTCTGGAAATCTGCAATTAGATACTTCATAGCGCAATGAACATTACAGTGACAAAGGAAATTCCACAGATGAAAACTAGAAAGAAGCTTTCTTAGAAACTTCTTGGTGATGTGTGAATTCATCTCACAGAGTTACACTTATGTTTCGTGGAGCAGTCCATTAACACTGTCTTTGGGGAAACTGAGAAGGGCTTCTTTGGATCACATTGAGGCTACGCTGATAAAGGAAATTTCATCCGTTCAAAACGTGAAAGAAGCTTTCTGAGAAACTTCTTTCTGATCTGTGAGTTCATCTCACAGAGTTACAACCTCTGCCTAAGAAGCAGTTTGCTAACATTTTTTGGAATCTGCAAAGTGATATTTGGGAGCCTATTGGGCCCATGG
>NW_022143193.1:0-30239 GCF_007565055.1 Rhinopithecus roxellana | reverse complement strand
AGTGGAAGTGGAGAAGGAACAAAGAAATCTATAACTGGTTGTGATCAATTAGTTGCAAACATCAGTGTGCTTGGACCAGTCAGAAAAGAAATTTATTTCTTACACAAGACAGAGAGGCACTGGGGGCCAGACTCTCTTTAAAACAATCCACCTCTTAATAACCAACCCACTCCTTCCATAATAACATTAATTTGCGAAGGCTCCACCCTCATTCATGATTCAGTCACCTCTTATTAGGCCTCACCTCCCAATATCATGCACTGGGGATAAAGTCTCAAACACAGAAACTGTTGAGGGACATGTTCAAGCCACAGCAATAACATTGAGCAGAAACCAAAAGGAAATGAGGGGCGCTAATCATAGAAAAATAGTTCCAGATGCAGGGAGCTGTCCAGTGACAAGGCCCTGAGGTTGGTGTATGTTTGGCACATTCAAGAGCTGGTGGGAGAAGGAAGAGTAAGGAATGCAGGGAGAGTTGGAGGGACGTGACTGTATAGGACCTACCCCCATTGATATTCAAAAGCCACCACAAACCCATCCAATACACACATACGTAGTCGTATCAAGAGCTGGGAGTTTTAGGCCACGCAAGGTGGCTCATGCCTGTAATCCCAGCACTCTGAGAGGCTGAGGTGGGCAGATCAGTTGAGTCCAGGAGTTCGAGACTAGCCTGGGCAACATGGCAAAAACCCATCTCTACAAAAAATACAAAAAATTAGCTGGACCTGGTGGCTCATACCAGTAGTCCCAGCTACTCAGGAGGCTGAGGTGGGAAAATTTCCTGAGCCCAGGAGGTAGAGATTGCAGTAAGCCAAGATGGCACCACTGCACTTCAGCCTGGATGACCAAGTGAGACTCTGTCTCAAAAAAAAGAAAAAAAAAAATGGCGGGACGGGGGCTTGAGGTGGTGTTATTTACAAAAAACTGGGATCATGCATACATTAAAACTTGCCTTCTTTACTTAACAACACCCAAAAGCATCATTAGTGGTCAGTCACACAGACCGAGGTAAGCAAACCTGTTCTGTGAAGAGACAGCAAGGAAATAGTTTAGGCTTTGCAGGCTGGATTAGTCTCTGTTGTGACCACTCGATTATAACAACGAAATCAAGACTGCTGCTGTAGCTCAAGAGGAGCCATAGACAATGCGTAAATGAATGTGTGATTACTGTGTTTCCCATAGAACCTTCATTTACAACAACAGGTGGGTGACAGGCCAAGATTTGACTGAAGGCCCTAGTTTTGCAAAGCTTGACACATGACGTTACTGTTGTCTTCCCGATGCTGAGAACAGTAGGCATTCAATAACTATTTGAAATGAGAATAATCTTACTATTTTCATCGTGGAAGAGTATTCCATGGCTTAACTAAGCATCCTTGACCTATGGTTTTACAACTGGTCTTCCTTGTCAAATAGATTTATAGGATTAAGCTTACTGGGTCAAAGCTTAGAACTTGCTGTTTGTCAATTAACCACTACTTCCTGAAACTCTTTCCACTCCTAGCTGCTGTGACATCCACACTCTTTTGGGATTTTTTCCTACCTTTTGAGCACTCCCAGTTGCCATTACTATTTGAAGGGAGGGGGTACAGGTTTTCAATCGTGGCACAGGTGGAGAGTCGAGTTGCAAGTGATATTCATGCATTTGCCTCCCAAGTAGTGGACATAGGGCGTCCACCATGCCTACTAACATTTTCTTTTCTTACTATTTAGTTTCTTCTTTCTTTCTTTCTTTCTGTTTTTCTCTCTTCTTCTCTCTCTCTCTCTCTCCTTCCTATTTCTTTATCACATAGTCTCGTTCTGTAGCCAGGCTGGAGTGCAGTAGGTGAAGGTCTTCTGCTCACTGCAATCTAACTCCGGTTTAAGCGATCCTTGGCCTTAGGTCCTCCTGAGAGAGCTGGGATTACAGGGCCTGCACCACTACACCCCGGCCTAATTTTTTGTGTTTTTGGATAGAGTCGGGGTCGGGTTTCACCATTTTGGGCCAGGCTGGTCTCGAACCTCCTGACCTCAAGTGATCTGCCTGCCTCGTCCTCCCAAAGTGTTGGGATTACAGGTGTTTAGCCACCATGCCGGCCTTTTTTCATTTTTTGTAGACTTGCTATGTTGCCCAGGCTGGTCTTGAACTCCTGGCCTCCAGAGATCCTCCCACCTCATCCTCCCAAAGCACTGGGATTACAAAGCAACAAGTCCCTGCACCCAGCTTCCATTCCTGAATTTAACAAAATTTCAGAGTCCTGTGGTAGTGTGTCCGGAATTGGTTCCTTCCGGCAGGTTCTTGGTCTCACTGACTTCAAGAATGAAGCCACAGACCCTCGCGGGTGAGTGTTACAGTTCTTAAAAATGGTGTGTCCGGAGTTTTTTCCTTCCGGTGGGTTCGTGGTGTTAAGCCGCAGACCTTCTGCAGTGAGGGGTTACAGCTCTTAAAGATAGTGCAGACTCAAAGAGTGGGCAGCAGCAAGATTATACGTGCATATATACATAAATATGTGTAGAGAGAGAGGCTTTTAAACAAACAAGTTCATGGAATATAGTTAGGGAAGGGAGAATTTGACAATGATAACATTTTTTACTCATCAAACTCTCATTTTTAAAAAATTTGTTAAAATTCATTATTTGCAAGAGTTGAAGCAGGAAATGACACTTTTATGGTATTGGTGGGACTGGATGTTGCTTCCGGGAGTCAGTGGGGTAGTATTTATTGAAGGATGGGGAATTCGTTTGTCAAAGACAAAGATGCAGCTGATATCATCCACTCTTCCTCTCACTTCTCTTTCCCAAAGCCCCATGGCTACCCCTAACAAGAAACCCAAGAGCACTGCTGCGGAAGAGAAAACAGCTTCAGATATCATAATTGAGAGAGGTGTTGGATTGTCACCATGCTGTGGAGTCTTCCTGAGGACCCAACGCTGCTGATGTGTTGGGAGAACAAATCAAAGCAGAAATGGTAGATGTGCAGCATGGGAGCTCATTTCTTTTCTTATTTCTTTCTTTTCTTTCTTTCCTTCTCTCCTTTCTTTTCTTTCTTTTTTAGACAAGAGTCTTGCTCTGTCACCCAGGCTGGAGTGAAATGGAGCCATCACAACTCACTGCAGCCTTGACCTCCAGGGCTCAAGTGATCCTCCCACCTCAGTCCCTGGAGTAACTGGGACTACAAGCATGCGCCGCCACTCTTGGCCTTTTTTTTTTTCTTTTTTTCTTTTTATAGAGATGGAGTCTCGCTATGTTGCTCAGGCTGGTCTTGTGCTCCTGGGATCAAGTGATCCCATCTCTGCCTCTCAAGGTGATGGGATTACAGGTGTGAGCCACCGTGCCCGGCAAATCCCCTTTCGTAGCAACTCAGGTGTATCTGTGTGCAGTGGAGTGAATATAGCAGCAGTTGCTCCAGAAACAGAATCCAGAATGGGAAACTGTCAGTGACAGAGTTAGAAAGAATCATGAATCAGATGATTGAAAGATCCTCTGAGGCTCTTCCAACTGAGAGAATGGATTGCATGTTGCCAAGCTAGTCCAAACCTCGTTTTACAAACTTCTGTAGGCTGGGCATGGTGGCTCATGCCTGTAATCCCAGCACTTTGGGAGGCTGAGGATTGAACTCCTTGAGCCAGGAGTTCGAGATCAGCCTGGGTAACATAGGGAGATCCTGTCTCTATTTAAAAAAGAAAAAAAAAAGAAAAGAAAAACTATCTGTACAGGATTCATTTGGACTAGCATTTCTCAACCTCAGCTATTGACATTCGGGCCAGATAATTCTTCGTGGTGGGGCTGTCCTGTGCCTTGTAGGATGTTTCATGACATCCCTAGCTCTCTACCATGAGAAACCAGCAGCTCCTTCCCTCCTCCAGCTGTGACAACCAGAAAGTCTTCAGATATTGACAGATGTCCCCCTGGGGGGACAGAACTGCCCCCTGTTGAGAACCCACTGCCCCCTGTTGAGAGCCTCCCCACTAGTTGGAACTACAGGCATGTGCCACCATGCTAGCTAACTTAAAAAAAAAAAATTTTTTTTTTTTTTTTTGTGGAGACGGGATCTCGCCATGTTGCCCAGGTTGATATCGAACTCCTGGGCTCAAGCAATCCTCTCACCTGGGCCTCCCGAAGTGCTGGGATTACAGGCGTGAGCTACCAGGCCTTGCTCCTTGTTTTCTTTCTTTCTTTGAGTCAGAGTCTTGCTTTTTCACCCAGGCTGCAGTGCAGTGGCATGATCATAGCTTACTGCAACCTCGAACTCCTGGGCTCAAGAGATCTTCCTGCCTCAGTTTCCCAAGGTGCAGGGATTACAGACTCATATTTTTTATTTATCTAACTTTAAGCATGGACTCAACCTCCCCCAGTCGTGACAAACAACAACGTTTCCCTCCAGACTGCCAAATAGCTCCAGGAGGGCAACCCAACCCCCCCCACCCCCGCTTTTTCAACCCGAGGCTGAAGGATATTGAAGTTGCACCATTCAAAACTGAACAGGAATACAAAAATATCTAAAGAGCTGGTGTTGGGCTGGGCGCGGTGGTTCACGCCTTTGGGAGACCGAGGCGGGTGGATCACCTGAGGTTGGGAGTTCGAGATGAGACCAGCCTAACATGGTGAAACCCCGTCTCTACTAAAAATACAAAATTAGCTGGGCGTGGTGGCGCATGCCTGTAACCCCAGCTACTCCGGGAGGCAGGCAGGAGAATCATTCGAACCCAGGAGGCGGAGATTGCAGTGAGCCGAGATTGCACAGGTGTGAGCCACAGCGCCTGGCCTGGGCTGCATGCTTTCAGGAGGCTCTAGGGGAGAATCTGTTCCCTCCTGTCTTCCAGCTTCCAGAGGCTACTCTTTGGCTTATGGTTCCTTCCTCCATCTTCAAAGCCATTAACTTCGGTTGTGACTTCCTTACAGTCAATCACTCTGACCCCAATCCCAGCCTCCTTTGTCACATCTGCTTCTCTGACTGTGGCTCTCCTGTCCCCCTCTTGTAAGCACCCTTATGATCACATTGGGCCCACCCAGATAATCCTGGGGCATCTCTGCATCTCAAGATGCTCAACTTAACCAGATCTGCAAAGTCCCTTTTGATATAAAGTAACATCTTCACAGGTTTCAGGGATTAGGATTAGGACATAGACATCTTTAGGGGGAACCCTTATTCTGCCTACCCAGAGGTGAAGCTGGTGGGGCTTCTGGGTTAGGTGGGGACTTGGAGAACTTTTCTGTCTAGCGAAAGGATTGTAAACCCATCAATCAGCACTCTGTGTCTAGCTAAAGTTTGGTAAAGGTACCAATTGGCATGCTGTAAAAATGGACCAATCAGCATTCTGTAAAATGGACCAATCAGCACTCTGTAAAATGGACCAATTAGCAGGATGTGGGTGGGGCCAAATAAGGGAATAAACGCTGGCCAACAACCTGCTGCCGTGGCCTTCCACACCGTGGGGGTGGGGGGTGTTGTTCTTTTGCTTCAAGCAAGTTGGAGTCTTGCTTTATCACCCAGGCTATAGTGCAGTGGCATGATCGTAGCTCACTGCAGCCTTGAACTCTTGGGCTCAAGGGATCCTCTTGCCTCGGCTTCTCAAAGTGTGGGGATTACAGACTCGTATTTTTTATTTATCTAACTTTAAGCATGGCGTCTACCTCCCCCAGTCGTGACAAACAACAACGTTTCCCTCCAGACTTCCACATAGCTCCAGGAGGACAAAACCCCCTTTTCAACCCGAAGCTTAAGGATATTGAGGTTGCACCACTCAGAGCAGGTATACAAAAATATCTAAAGAGCTGGTGTTATCTCAGTGATATCCCTTCCCCCCCCCCCTTTTTTTTTAAGCTTCGGTGACACCCTACTCTCCTGGTCTTCTCCCTACCTCCCTAGTCACTCCTCCCCGTCAGTCTCCCTTCCTGTACTTACATTTCAGAGTACCCCAGGCGTTGGCCTGGGTCTTCCCCTCCCCACCTAAACTTAAACCAGAGGTTTTCATCTGGTTCTCCAACTTTAAATAGCATCTCCATTGATAAACTCACAAATAAGCCACTTTCAAGTCAATGAAGAAATGATAGTATTGGGACAAGGACTTCCATAAACAGGAGAAAAAAAAAATCGTTCATCGCTGTGGGAGGGCTGCGGGGTCTCCTCCGCGCTCCCTTTTGAGCACCTACAGTGAGCGTAGGATTCCCACGGACACCCCAATCCACAAGTGAGTCAAGTTGCCAGGGCTCCAAGAAAGACGCATGGAGGGAGAGGGGAACGTCCGGGGAGGCCAAGACTGAAGAAGGCTGCGAGTGAGACCCGGAGAGGCTGATGTCGGCGGGTCTGCAAGCTCGCAACGCGACCCCTTTCCGGTCAGCAAGACCTCGGCGAGCGATCCTCGGATTCTGCGAAACCGGACCAGCGACTGGGTCCGAGAGCGCGATCCCACCAAAGCTAGCACCGACCAATCGCTGGGGGAAACAGGAAGCCTCGTTTTAACCCACTAATCAGAGGCCTCGGCGACCCATTATACCCACCTCGAGAACCAATGAAAAACGGGGATTCGCTCAGCCCGCCTCCCGAGTTTCAACCCCAAAGAGATCGATCGCGCAGAGTTTTATAAAAGGTACAAATTAGAAAACAATTCTGCGGCTGCATTACAGACATTGTGTTTTCAAAGACGGTGGGGAGGGTTGGAGAAAAGTCCTAGAGGCGAGCAAGACCGCACTACACCGAAACGTCGCGGGCAGCTGACTCTCCAATCACCATTTAGCCAGTCACAATTTAGCCCAGGACCGACGCGGGACGGACGGGCCGCTGCGCGTTGACGTCACGCGCCAGGCCCCTCCCCACCGGCCGCCCATATAGCGTGAGCCTAGCGCGCGCGCGCGCATCATTGTGTGGCTGGACTCGGCCGCAGCTGTGGTGTGAGGCGCGTGTTCGGGCTCTTGCCGTCCCCGCACCCGCACCGCGGCTACTGGCTTGCGGTCCGCCGTTCGACAACCAGCCCTTGGGCCCCCGCCCGCCACGGACATGCCGCGCGTCTACATAGGACGCTTGAGCTACAACGTCCGGGAGAAGGACATCCAGCGCTTTTTCAGTGGTTATGGCCGCCTCCTCGAAGTAGACCTCAAAAATGGGTGAGTCGGGCCTGGGCGCCCGCGCCCAGCGTCCCAGGCCTTGGTGGCGGCGGGAACTCTCCAAGGAAAAAGGCGGCCAAGGCCGCGACGCCGCGTGGCAGGGCCTCCAAGATGGCGACGGCGCGGCGTCGCGGGGGCGCGCTGAGGGGTGCGGGGGCGCGCACGTGCGCGCCCTGGCTAACGACGCCCCCGCCGTTGTCCGGCCCTGGCACCGCCCCCAGGTACGGCTTTGTGGAGTTCGAGGACTCCCGCGACGCCGACGACGCCGTTTACGAGCTGAACGGCAAGGAGCTCTGCGGCGAGCGCGTAATCGTAGAGCACGCCAGGGGCCCGCGTCGCGATCGCGACGGCTACAGCTACGGAAGCCGCAGTGAGTCCCACCCCCGCGCGCTCCGAGCCCTTGGGGACCCTGGGGGCGGGCGGGGGTGGGTGGGTTGGGGCCTCCCAGCCCGGGCAGGCGCGAGGGCCGGGGGTCGTTTGACTCGGGCGTCCCCGAGCCCCGCTGCCTTCACGTCTGCCCGGGGCAGCCATGGGACGCCGGAGCGCGGGGATTGGGTTTGGGTGTTTATTTGCGAAGTTGGAGGGGGTGGCTTCTTCTGGCCCCTTGTCAGCACTGTCACAGGTTCTAACCACAGAGGAAGTAAGGGAGTGGCTGTATTTGTCGTATTCTCCTTACTTACCTATCAGTGCATTAGTTAGAGATTCGGGGACAGGCTGGGTGGGTGGAGGTGGGTAGGGGGGGGGGGACGGGGAAGGGAGGAGCTGAAAGTGTAGGTCTTAAAGCTGTGGAACTTGATGGGGGCCGAAGAATGTACTATTTTTAAATAATGTGGTATTGTACCACAAAGTAGATCTAAATAAGCTTTATGCTGTATTTGAACTAACTGGGGCATGTTATTGGGAGGAGGTTGGGGGATTTTTGGTTATGTTAAATGTTTGATGTTTAAATTGTTGCATGTTGAATTCAAACTTTTTAACAAGTCCTTGATGTTTCAATTTGAAAGTGACCAATGGGGCTGAGGCTGTGTCCACTGAGGCTAAGATGACTGCCTTTCCTGATTGGCCTTGGCTTTTCCATACATTGTGTGACCCTTGCCCTATGACCCTTTGGCTGACCTTACCGGAAGCCATGACGACAGCAGCCTTTTGCCATTAGACGCAGGGTGATGGTGAGGATTCCAAGGGTTAGACAAAACTGGTTAATCTGAACTAGGTGACTGTTACCTTGCGTGTTTTGTGGCCAAACCACCACCAAAAACCTCACACTGTGATGTAAGTACTTAGTGTAAAACTAGTAAACATTTTTGTAAAATGTAGAAATGCATGTAATCAGTTAAGTTTTATATTTTACAATGTTCTGTAAAATAAAACTTAGCGAGGTAAATCGAATAAAGGAGCAGTCACTCTCTAACAGATTGTAGGAGAGGTTTAGTTGGATTTAGTCTATTTGACTTGCCCTTAATTTAATTTTATGGCAAATCACAAATGTGTCGAAGGTTTAGCAATATAATAGCAAAGTCCTACTCCAGTAAATAAAAGTTGATATGTTTGTACTAACTTTCAAAGACATTATGCGTTTTTATCATTACAAGGCATCTAATTGTTCCCTTCATGTGATAAAGGTGGTGGAGGTGGATACAGCAGTCGGAGAACATCTGGCAGAGACAAATACGGACCACCTGTTCGTACAGAATACAGGCTTATTGTAGAAAATCTTTCTAGTCGGTGCAGTTGGCAAGATTTAAAGGTATGTGCTGTAATTCAAGATACAAAGGATACGACTAATGCTTTGAAGTAAACTCTTTACATTCTTATTTCTGGGAATTTATTATAGTATATAGATCTTTTAAGATTTCCGAGTCTGACCAATCTTATCATTTCAGGATTTTATGCGACAAGCAGGTGAAGTAACCTATGCGGATGCCCACAAGGAACGAACAAATGAGGGTGTAATTGAGTTTCGCTCCTACTCTGACATGAAGCGTGCTTTGGACAAACTGGATGGCACAGAAATAAATGGCAGAAATATTAGGCTTATTGAAGATAAGCCGCGCACAAGCCATAGGCGATCTTACTCTGGAAGCAGATCCAGGTAACTTGCTGAAGGACACTGTGGGGAGGAAACAGAATATTTGCCAAAAAAAGGGATTAATGGAGTAATTTCAATTGTTGCCTACCTGAATTAAAGCCAGCTTTTAGTTTGTTTTGGCTGTGCATCATTGGGTTTTCTTCTGGATGTTTTGAACAGTGTATTTAATTTCGTAGTAAAGAAAAACATTATTCTTTGGCTTATCTATTTTTGCCAGATGGCACAGATGTATTTAAGATGGATTGAAATTAAGACTTCATTGTTTGTCTCCTAATAGGTCTCGATCTAGAAGACGGTCACGAAGTAGGAGTCGCAGGAGCAGCCGCAGTAGATCTCGAAGTATCTCAAAAAGTCGCTCCCGGTAAATAATGTTGTGTTGAGTCACTGTGAATATTACTGTACTTGTTTATGGAGTACGTGTATGTTCTTACAAAGTATTGAGAGAATCGGTCTTTCCTTGTCCAGTTCCAGGTCGCGGAGCAAAGGTCGATCACGTTCTCGATCAAAAGGCAGGAAATCTAGATCAAAGAGCAAATCTAAGCCCAAGTCTGATCGGGTCTCCCATTCACATTCTCGAAGCAGATCTAAGGATGAGTATGAGAAATCTCGAAGCAGGTCTCGGTCCCGATCCCCCAAAGAAAATGGAAAGGGTGATATAAAGTCAAATCCAGATCAAGGAGCCAGTCCCGTTCCAATTCGCCGCTACCTGTTCCACCCTCAAAGGCCCGTTCTGTGTCCCCTCCACCAAAAAGAGCTTCAAGATCCCGTTCTAGGTCTCGTTCAAAGTCAAGATCAAGGTCCAGGTCGAGTTCCAGAGATTAAATCAGAACTCTCTTGTTCTTTGCACACTATTATGGAACACTTTCCTATTTAGGCAGTTACTCTTCCATGTTTATACTTGGCCTTTTCTGCAAGAGCAATCTCCTGAAAACGGGCACAGAAATTTGATTTGTGGCCAAATTTGATGAAAAAGATGAGGCTCTAAGGAAATGGTGGCATGAAGTCAGACACCCTGTCCCTTCTTTGTAGAATTAAGATAACTTTGATTTTATAGCTTTTGAGTTGAAATAACTTTTGTAAAGAGTAAGCTCATTTAGTTTTTTTTTTTTTTTTTTTTTTTTTTTTTTTTTTCCAAGTATTTCAGCAGGATCTGCTGGCAGGGTTTTTTTGTTTTATTTGTTTGCTTATTTTTAAATTAACTGTTTCAAGCTTTGAATACTTAAGACTTTAGAGGGAGAACCCAATTTTCAATTATGTTGGCTTTTTATAAAGCTTGAGTTATGTAAGATTTAAATAAAACTTTGCTACCAAGATGATTGCCTTATTGAATAGGTCACTATTAAATTTCTTTAAATGTTGGTATCTGCCATTTGTGGAAACATGTAAATTCTACTGAAGTGTAAACAAGGCAAGCCTCAGATCAGCAATAAATTATTCAGTTTGGATAACATTATTTTGTGCTGTTAATCAAATTTGCCAAAGTCTTTATCTGCCCCTTTAACAAGTTGAGTAAAAATAAAAGGTATTTTTTAGTCAATCTGTTCCATGATTTTGCTTAAATTAATAATTTTAAGTAATGGAACTTTTTTCAAAGGCAAATTTAAACTCTAAGAAATAACTCCTAATACTTGGGGTCTTGGTTAGATAATCCACTTTCTGGAAGTTGTCAGTGTAATTAGTGTTAGAGAGTGGTTCAGTTGTCTTTAATGTTTGTCATGTGGAAATGGAAGTAGCCTCTTTTTGATCTGAACTTGAGTTTATTCAGAGTGTAAAAGCACATACTGCATTTTCTGCTGAAAGATAATTATGTTTAACAGACACTTAATCTCAGTAAAGTCAGTCGCCAGTTAAGTTCCACCTAATAGTCCGCTTCATAGTTTGGGATTATGTGATAATTGGTTAGATCATACTTGTAAATTTTAATGCATTGTGTAATTGCTATGAAAAAAGTGAAATGGGTAAGCCCAAACTTTTGTACTTTATTACGAGTGAGATGTAATGAGTACTGTGGAAACCAAATTTGAATACTGCAAATTTGTATGAGTTACTAGGTTAGCAATTAGTCCATACATCCATAAGCCTGATGAGTTGAAATTGCAGTTGGAAAAGTGAATTAACCTTACATTCCTTTATTCAGATACTTAATTATATATAGTAATTTTATTTAAAAGCATTTATTGATCTTAGTCTGAAATCAAAATATAGATTAATTGGCTCAGTTTTAATACCTTTCCAGGAGCTGTCACAATGTAGGGTACTAAGGGTTGGATTGTGATGGGGCGTGGTCGTACACCACTCATTGTGCCACAGGTGTGCCTGGAAAGCATGATATTCTAGGGTTGGTTTTTAAGTTCAAATAATCCAGAAATACGCCTAATAAGATAGAGTTGAAAAACTTGAGTCAAATATCTAGGGCATTCACAGAGTGGCTGTGAGTTCTTGGTAGTGTGAAAAAAGCCTGTTTTTCAGAAATTCCTGGGTTTCCTGTTAAAAAATCTTAAAGCCCAACCTTAGGAATATAGTGCCCCAAAAGGCGGATGCTTCCATTATCTTTTCTTTGATAGTTTAATTAGATGTTTATAAAGAAATGGGTTTATTTTTCCAGTATAAATCTCAGAATTTAAGGAAAGAAAGTGGTGTGTGTTACTATAGTTCATTGTTTTGCCTACTCAGCAGAAGTGATGACTCTTAAAAATTGGCTTTGACCAAAGTTCTCTTATTTTCAGGGAAAACATAAAAGCTTTTTGAACCACAGCCTTTTTAAAAGAGGGGTGGGAGGATATTATAGTAAGAAATTTGGCTTTCTAAAAATATGAAATCCTTCAACTGGACTCTCTTGTTAATAGGACATCATATGATAATAGACTGGTTTGACTGCATTGTTAGCTGCCCCAGTAAGCAGGTCATTGTATAGGTAAATGCCTGCATCCATAATTTTCTAGTAATAGCCACAACCAATTTATTAATAGTCAGGGCCTATCCTTGCCTGTAGTTCTAAGTCACTGGATGCATGAAATCACTGTGTAACATTGGCTCACTTGATGAGCGTAGGGTTGACTGATAAAATGTTTAGTTCCCTTGCTAACTTGTGAGAAGAATGAGTCCACAACATGCTCCATCCCAGTGGCTAGATGGAGTATTAAGGTGGAGCAGAAGAGAAGTGAAAACATCTTGATTCCCCTTTCTTTCACTTGATGGTGTTTATGAACATGCCATAGTGCCTTTATGGCCAGTTTTGAGTCCTGCCTACTTTGACTTTTACGTTCCCATTCCTGTGTTACCACCTTCCTCCCGATTTGTTAACCTATTTTGTGCTTTAAATCTCAATAAAATACTTACTGAGGGAAAGACTTGTTTTGAGTTTATTGCATATGCCCACTTAGGACCAGATTCTTAAATGGTTTTTTGAATGGGAGTTGGCATTGGGAAGCCATTCCTATCTTGAGTATGAGAACAGGATCTTGTTTTCACTTCCCCAGAAACATGAGTTTGGGGTTTAGTATATGGTTTATCTTGGGCAAGTCATTAATCACTGTGCTTCAGTGTCGTCCTTGAAACAATAGGGATAAAACATGCCATGGGATGTGAAGACTAAAAGTCAAGAATGTGAACAGTACAAGAGAGTACCATAACAAATACCATTTTATTTACAAATATACATGGTTGGACCATACCTTGGAATCTGCTTATTATTGCAGCTACTGTTAACAGTACTTGTATCTGCTCAGAGATTTCTGTGGTTATATAAAATGACCTTTTTAAGTTTTCAGTGTTCATGCCCTGAGTCGGCAGTTTGTTTTAATATATGCTAATACAGAGATGGGCTTAAAATGGCTGACTGGTTACTGTTGAATGAATGTATGATAAATTTTTTTTCAGAACCAACAGTATGAATAATCCTTTGACTTGTGTATCAGCATGAATTTAAAAATTACTCTCAGGATTCAACATTCAGAATTCTTGCAATAGAGCACCTAGTGTAGTAATTATCAATTTATATGCTAATCTTTTAAGTTTCCTCAGTGACCACATTTTGAATATATTAGTATCCCGAACATGTATGCATCTATTTACTGAAAGGACGAGTCAGTGCAATTGTGCAATTGGTCTTCCTAGATCCTAAATAGGTTGTTTACATATGCCTGTTTATCTTAGAGCAATCTTGCAGATGGCCCCCAGTATGGCACTTAACACACTCGTTAACTTTTTATAGCTTTTGAATAGAAAGGCATCATGGTTCAAAAATTGGAAGAGTGGGTGCGGTGGTTCATGCCTGTAATCCCAGCACTTTCGGAGGCCAAGACAGGAGGATCAGCTGAGCTCAGGAGTTCAAGACCAGCCTGGCCAACATGGTGAAACCCTGTCTCCACCAAAAATACAAAAATTAGCCAGGCATGGTGGTGCGTGCCTGCAGTCCTACTACTGGGAGACTGAGAGACGGGCAGGACAATCGCTTGAACCCAGGAGGCGGAGGAGGTTGCAGTTAGCCAAGATCACACCATGGCACTCCAGCCTGGGCAACAGAGTGAAACCCTGTCTGAAAAAATAAAATTTTAAAAATGTGTTTTCTAGGAACAGGAACATTATCTTCTGTAACTACAGAATTATCAAAATCAGGAAATTAATGTTGATAAAATACTGTTGTCTGATACACAGTTCATACTGAAATTTCATCAGTTGTCCCACAATGTCCCTTAACGTTTTTCCTCTTGGTCCAAGATTCATTGGTGGCATTTTGTCATGGCTCTTGAGTCGGTTAATTTCTAATGCATCCTCAGGCTTTTTCTTCATCTTTTATTTTATTTTTTTGAGACCGAGTCTTGCTCTGTCGCCCGGGCTGGAGTGCCGTGGCCGGATCTCAGCTCACTGCAAGCTCCGCCTCCCAGGTTTACACCATTCTCCTGCCTCAGCCTCCCGTGTAGCTGGGACTACAGGCGCCCGCCACCTCACCCAGCTAGTTTTTTTTGTTTTTTAGTAGAGACGGGGTTTCACCGTGTTAGCCAGGATGGTCTCGATCTTCTGACCTCGTGATCTGCCCGTCTCGGCCTCCCAAAGTGCTGGGATTACAGGCTTGAGCCACCGCGCCCGGCCCATCTTTTTAAGAAGTAGTTAATATAGGCTCCAGTTAGCCCCCTCTCAAAATTATTTTTAAAAATGACTTTATAGTGATCCAAGTTATTAACATGGATCACTGGAAATATATAATGCATCGAGGACAGAGTCTCATTCTTGTGATATTCCTGCCCAAACTGCTGTCATGTAGAAATGAGACAAATCCAAGATGAGGGGAAAACCTACAAAATAAACTTTTTTTTTTTTTTTGAGACAGAGTTTGACTCTTGTTACCCAGGCTGGAGTGCAATGGTGCAATCTCAGCTCACCGCAACCTCTGCCTCCTGGGTTCAAGCTATTCATCTGCCTCAACCTCCCGAGTAGCTGGGATGACAGGCCTGCGCCACCACGCCTGGCTAATTTTTATTTTTTTATTTTTTTATTTTTTTTTTTTGTTTTTTTTTTTTTGAGACGGAGTCTTGCTCTGTCACCCAGGCTGGAGTGCAGTGGCCGGATCTCAGCTCACTGCAAGCTCCGCCTCCCGGGTTTACGCCATTCTCCTGCCTCAGCCTCCCGAGTAGCTGGGACCACAGGCGCCCGCCACCTCGCCCGGCTAATTTTTTGTATTTTTAGTAGAGACGGGGTTTCACCATGTTAGCCAGGATGGTCTCGATCTCCTGACCTCGTGATCCGCCCGTCTCGGCCTCCCAAAGTGCTGGGATTACAGGCTTGAGCCACCGCGCCCGGCCTAATTTTTTATTTTTTTAGTAGAGGCAGGGTTTCTCCATGTTGGTCAGGCTGGTCTCGTTCTCGTACTGCCGACCTCAGGTGAGCCGCCTGCCTTAGCCTCCCAAAGTGCTGGGACTACAGGTGTGAGCCACCTTGCCTGGCCTTCTACCGTAAAGGAATTGCTTTGGAGGGGTGGCAGGGGCCGTGTACACTATATGGGTTTTCTTTAGGTTTTCTGTGTTTTGAGAGATAAGAGTCTCACTCGGTTACCCAGGCTGGAGTGCAGTGGTGCAATCATGGGCTCAAGCGATGCTCCCACCTCCGTCTCCCAAATTGCTGAGATGAGTGTGCACCACCACACCCAGCTAAGAGAGTAGACTATGTTTTAAAGGTAAGGTTTAAAGAAGGTAGTTTTTTATTTTTGTCTTTAGGAGGGAGTCAATTTGGAGATTAAGAGCTTCTGAAGGCAAAGCTTTGATGGCATCAGATTGAACCCCCATTACTGCTGCAAGCAGGAGAGTGAGTCCCCTAGCCCAGGTCCAAAAGGATTGGGAGGCAAATAAGTTGCACCCTCATCTATGAAACAAGACCTGCTAATGTTATGAAAAGTAAATAGTAATATCAAAGCATTTGGCACAGTCACTCATTAAATAGTAACTGCATTTAGGAAAACATTCTAAAATAGAACTAAACTCTCCAGGAGCGATGGTTCATACCTGTAAAGGTGACCAGGGCGGGCAGATCACTTGAGATCCAGAGTTGGAGACCAGCTTGGCCAATGTGGTGAAACCCCATCTCTACTAATAATACAAAAATTAGCCAAGTGTGGTGGTGCAGGCCTGTAATCCCCGCTAGCCTGGAGACCAAGGCAAAAGGATGGCTTGAACCTGGGAGGGGAGGTTGCAGTGAGTCAAGACCACACCACTGTACTCCAGCCTGAGCAACAGAGCGAGACTGTCTCCAAACACCAGTGAATAGTAGAATGAACCGCCCTTGTGCTCCTCTAGCTTTAACAGTATATACCTGTCTACTTCCTCTCCCAAATAATTTTGAAGGAAATCCTAGACGTTTTAGCTGTAGATTCACTATATACCTCTTTAAAGACATCTAAACTCTTTAAATCTAGAGTCTCTCTTTTTGTTCCCTTTAATATATTTACTGGAGAAGCTAAGTCATTGTCCTGGAGAGTTTCCTAGTCTTGATTTTGATGATTGCAATCTCATGGCATCATTAAGTGTATTCTTCTGTATGCTGCATTAATAGACCTAGAGAAGTGGTTTTCTTTTTTTTTTTTTTTTGAGAAGGGTTCTCACTCTCACCCAGGTTGGAGTTGCAGTGGTACAATTGCAGCTCACTGCAACCTCGGCCTCCTGGGCTCAAACGATCCTCCCACCTCAGCCTCCTGAGTAGCTGCCACAATTCCCAGCTCATTTTTTGTATTTTTGGTAGAGATGGTGTTTCACCATGTTGCCCAGGCTGGTCTCAAACTCCTGACCTCAAGCGATCCTCCTGCCTTGGCCTCCCAAAGTGCTGGGATTACAGGCGTGAGCCACTGCGCCCAGCAAGAAGTATAGTTTTGCCAAGGCACAGTGGCTCACACCTGTAATTCTAACACTCTGGGAGGATCAGTTGAGCCCAGGAGTTTGAGACCAGCCTCGGCAACATAGTGAGACCCCATCTCTACAAAAAAATAATAAGTTAGCCAGACATGATGCTGCCCACCTGTGGTCCCATCTACTCAGGAGGCTGAGGTGGGAGGGTCACTTGAGCCCAGGAGGTTAAGGCTGCAGTGAGTCAGTCATGCCACTGCACTGTAGCCTGGGTGACAGAGCGAGACCCTGTCTTTAAAAAAAAAAAAAATGCAGTTCCCAACCAGCAGCATCAAAATCATCTCGGATGTTAGATGTTAGAAATACAACTTCAATCTTCACCCCAGACTCTGAATCAAAAACTCTATAGAGTCAGGCACAGAAAGACAAACTTTGCATGTTCTCACTTATTTGTGGGAGCTAAAAATCAAAACAGTTGAACTCATGGAAATAGTAAAAGGATGGTTATGAGAGGTTGGGAGGGCAGGAGGGGGGTGAGGGGTAAGTGGGGATGGTTAATGGATCCAAAAAAGAATAAAACGTATGTGATAGCACACAGGGTGACTATAGTCTGTAATTTAATTGTACATTTTAAAGACTATATAACTGGATTGTTTGTAACGTTAAGGATAAATGCTTGAGGGTATATCTGTGTAGTGTGGGTAATTAAAAAGAAAAAATAAAAATAACATACAAAAAATGCTTGAGATGATGAATACCCCATTTTCCATGTTGTGATTATTACGCATTCCATGCCTGTATCAAAGTATCTCATTTACTCCATGATATATACACCTACTATGTACCCACAACAATTTTTTTTTTTTTTTTTTGAGATAGAGTCTTGCACTGTCGGCCAGGCTGGAGTGCAGTGGCACCATCTTGGCTCACTGCAACCTCTTGTTTCCTGGGCTCAAGCAATTCTCCTGCCTCAGCCTCCTAGGTAGTTGGGATTACAGGCGTGCGCCACCACACCTGGCTAATTTTTGTATTTTTAGTAGAGACAGGGTTTCACCATGTTGGCCAGGCTGGTCTCGAACGCCAGACCTCAGGTAATCCTCCCGCCTCAGCCTCCCAAAGTGCTGGGATCATGGGTGTGAGCCACCGCGCCCGGCCAATATTTTTTTTTAATAAATAAAACTCTGGGCCAGGCACAGTGGCTCACCCCTACATCCCAGCACTTTGAAAGGCTGAAGCGGGCAGATCATCTGAGATCAGGAGTTCGAGACCAGCCTGACCAACATGGTGAAACCCATCTCTACTAAAAATACAAAAATTACCCGGGCATGATGGCACACGCCTGTAATCCCAACTACTTGGGAGACTGAGGCAGGAGACTCTCTTGAACCCAGGAGGTAGAGGCTGCAGTGAGCCAAGATCGTGCTCCAGTATGGGGACAGAGTGATACTCTGTGTCAAATAAATAAATATTTAAAAAATAAAACTGAGTAGAACACAGCCATAGGTGTTTTTAAAAGCCCCTTAGGTGGTTCTGGCACATACTAAAATTGAAGACCCACTATTCTAGTGGTTTTATCAAATTCCAGTTTTTAAAAAATTTAGGATGTGCAAATGCAGGTTTGTTACATGCATATATTCTGCCCGTGAGTCTGGGCTGTCATTGTGCCCATCACCACCTTTATCTTTTTTTCAAAACTTCTTGGGGACTGGACACCATGGTTCATGACTGTAATCCCAGCACTTTTGGGAGGCTGAGGTAGGCAGATGACTTGAGCCCAGGAGTTCAAGACCAGCCTGGGCAACATAGGGAGACCCTGCTTCTACAAAAAATAGAAAAATTAGCCAGGCATGGTGGCAGGTGGCTGTAGTCCCAGATACTTGGGAGGCTGAAGTGGAGGATCACCTGGGCCCTGGAGGTGGAGGCTGCAGTGAGCTGAGATCGCGCCTCAGCACTCCAACCTGGGCGACAGAGCAAGACTCTGTCTCAAAAAAAAAAAAAAAAAAAAAAAAAAACAGAAAACGACATGGGGGCAGGGGCGGTGTCCCACACCTATAGGAAGCCAAGGTGGGAGGAATTCAAGGAGTTGAAGGCCTGGGTAACTTAGCAAGACCCCATGTGGATGTTTTTTTTGTCATAATGGCAACCATTGATTATTTTTGCCTAGATACATTAAACCATGGACTGTGGCTTTAAACATTTATTTCAATCCATTGCAGCTCGCCTTATCAATGCTACCTTTTCATTTTTTCTTTTTTGAGTTAGGGTCTTACTCTGTCACTTAGCCTGGAATACACTGGTGTGATCATGGCTTACTGCAGCCTCAACCTCCTGGGGTCAAGCCATCCTCCCACCTCAGCCTCCCAAGTAGCTGGGACTGTAGGCACACGCCACCACGCCTGGCTAATTTTTGTATTTTTTGTAGGGTCGGAGTTTTGCCATGTTCCCAGGCTGTTTTTGAACTCCTGAGCTCAAGCAGTCTACCTGCCTCTGCCTCCCAAAATGTTGGGATCACACATGTGGGCCACTGCGCCTGGCCTTCTAATCAATGTTACCTAATTCTGTCTTCAGTCAGTGGGACTTAACTCAATTTGCCTCCTGAGTCCTTTTGAAACAATTCTAACCTTGTCAGTTTCCTCGCTTTCTGGTATAGTAAGATTTCCAGGCTCATGTTGTACATTTTCAGTCCAGATCTGAAATCAGCCATTTCTCCAAGGAGCCCTGGTTTTGCTGGAAATGGTATTTAGCAACCAGTCCAGGCAATAAGCAAGTTCATTGCCACTTGTTTGGTCATTAGGCCTTTTCAGTGGACAGAGCTAGGAAAATATTGCCTGATTCTCCCTCTAGCCACACAAATCATTTTACCTTCTGGTCATCTGAAGGTCCTCTCTTCTCCAAGCCGAAACCCTTCCAACTTTGCCTCAGTCAGTGCCACAGTTTTGAATCTCCTAACCATATGTTGTCTACCTGCACTCTTTGTGAGTGCCATTCTTACAGAGTGGTGTCCACTGGTAGACAAAGCACTCCAGGTTTGCTCTAACCTGCTCAAAGCAGAGCAGTACATGACTTCCCTGCCTTGATACGTGCTTCCTCAGCTGACTTCTGGGCCGTTTCTGGCAAAGGGATAAGAGGATTAAAAGGAAACTGTTTCTCTAAAATCCTGCAGCCTCTTTTCCACACCTTCAGAAGGTTTAAAGCAGATAATGTGTCATCTTGCTTGGAGTAATGAGTAGAAGAAGGAAAATTCAGAGCCTAACTTTAATTGTGATTCTGGAGTATACAACAGCACTATAAATGGAATGAGTAAATAAAGACCTTAAATTATAGTTTTCATCCACCTTGACCATTGCCTGCAGACACAGCAGTAACTCAAGCCCAGACAACAGTGTGGCTGTGATCATAAGATGATCAGTGCTCACTGGTGTTTTCAGGAAGTTTTTCAGGAAGCCCTCAAAAAGTATAGCACCATGAGTCGTCATAGTCCAACTTACATTCAGTAAGCGTTTATTAAAAACTTGGCTGGGCGCGGTGCCTCACACCTGTAATCCCTGCACTTTGGGAGGCCGAGGCGGGCAGATCACTTGAGGTCAGGAGTTCAAGACCGGCCTGGCCAATATGGCAAAACCTCATCTCTACTAAAAATACAAAAATTAGCTGGGCACGGTGGCAGGCTCCTGTAATCCCAGCTACTCCAGAGGCTGAGGCAGGAGGATCACTTGAGCCCAGGAGGCGGAGGTTGCAGTGAGCCGAGATCATACCACTGCACTCAAGCCTGGGCGACAGAGCAAGACTCTGTCTCCAAAAAAAAAAAAAAAAAAAATCGTACCAGATGTGTGGTAGATTACATTACTGTCAGAAATATTTACTGTCTCCCCATTCTGCATTTATGAGTACTTCCCTCTCTTGATGTTGGCCAATGGAATTTAGCAGGCGTGATCTCTTTGGTAGGCTGAATGATGCCCTCCCCCGCCCCCCAGAAGGGGGACTCTCGCTCTCCAGAACCTGTGACTATGTAACAACATTGTAAAAGACACTTTGCAGATGTAATTAAATAATGTTCTGGAGATGCGATTATCTGGCTAGGCCAGTGTAATCACAAAGGTCCTTATAAATAGGGAGGCTGGAGAGTCAAAAATCAGAAAAAGTTGGTGTAAAAATGGAAGCAACAGTAGATTGGAGATGCTCTACTGTCAGCTCTGAAGATGGAGGGAGCCATGGAACAAGGAAACGGATTCTTCCTAAGGGAGCGCAGCCCTGCCGACTCCCTGACTGGGCCCCCGGCTCCCTCCCTTAATTGGCCCAATGAAACCCAATTTCTGACTTTTGATCTCCAGAACCATAAGACTATAAATTTGTATTAGGTTGGTGCAAATGTAATTGCAGTTTTTGCCATTACTTTGAAAATATTTTAGGCTATCAAGTTTGTGGTATTTTGTTACCGAAGCTCCAGAAAAATTAATACAACACAGCTAAAGCCTTAAGACACAGTTGCACAACTGGGCTTGCTCTCCTGCATCCCAGCTGTCTCCATGAGAATAATGACACCTCAGCCAGCCCACTGGTCCAAGAGGACAAGAGACAAGCTGGCCAGAGCTGCCTGTTAGCCTTGGCCACCAGCTCGAAGCAGAACCCAGCCCAGATCAGCCAACCTGCAGAAATGTGAAAAGTAAAAACTTAGTGTTGTGTGCTACTCAGTTTTGGGGGTTAGCGACAATGATAGCTAACTGATACGGGGTGCTAAGCAACACCACATATGTCTCTACAATAACTATACGTGGTAGAGAAACTGTTATCCAGCATTTTACAGATGATGAAACAGGCCAGGTAAACACACATGCCCAAAGTCACACACAAGGCAGCATTCTGAAGTTCAGTTGTTTCATTTTGCCTAAATGAATATGAGAGATATCTTCCATTTTTCCTTCCCAATTCCCTATTCGCCTGTCTGAGCCTCAGGAAACTAGCCTCGTGACTTCATCCACACACTTCCCTGCCCTCTGGTTTCTGACTGGGATCAGCCATTAGGAAGCAGCAGTGGGATGTGGAAAGCGGGAGAAGATGGAAGTTGGAGTCTTTATTCCCACAACACCCCACCCCCACCCCTGCAGACTTAACTAAGGCTGGCGGTGGCCTTCAACCGAAGGCCGTAGTGTCTGGTGTACACAGCCCTCTTGTTCCGAGTCCTGGTAACCACTGCCTCCCTTTGTCATAGCCCCACCGTCTTATGCTAACTGTTGTAATTTTCCTACACCCTGCCCACGCCATTATAAATAAGTTAATGATTTATTAGATTACCTTCAAATTACTCAAGTGGGAGTGTGCCTTCTGTTTCCTGTCGTGACCCTACAGATAATAGCAAGTAAGTTAAGCAGTAAGTAAATATTTCCTGTTTCGGGGGACTATAAAACATCACACTTAGTGCTTGATTCGGCAGCATATATACTAAAATTGGAATGCCACAGAGAAGGTTAGCATGACCCCTGTGCAAGGATGGCATGCAAATTCATGAAGCCATCCATATTTTAATTAAAAACTATAAAATTAAATATCGGGTAGATATGCAGGCAGGGCGGGGCAAAGCTCTGAGGGGTAGGGTGTGCAGGTCAGCATTATCTAGTTGCAATGGTTATGTTGAGTAATGGGCCACCTGGTGGTCTAGCTGGAGGCAACAAGGCTGTAAATCAATTCTTCAGCGTTCTTTCCTGAGATGGGACACTCTCAACCTTGGTTTGATATTCTGGACCTCCTAAGACCAGTTCCTGGAATTATTTAAATAAAAGGCATGGTTAAACATTAAGAGAGCACAGAACAACATAGAATGGCTGGACTAGGTGTGGTGGCTCACACCTGTAATCACACACTTTGGGAGGCTAAGGCAAGAGGATCACTTGAGCCTAGGAGTTCGAGAGCAGCCAGGACAACATAGTGAGACCCTGTCTCTACAAAAAAATTAGGCAGGTGTGGTGGTATGCACCTGTAATCATGTAGGTCTAAAACTGGCCTGTTTGGAGGTTTGGTTATTATTTCACTCTCTCCTGATTTCTTGGAAAGTTTGATAACAATCTTGGTTTCAGGCCAGGTGTGGTGGCTCACACCTGTAAATCGTAGCACTTTGGGAGGCCAAGGCAGGCGAATCACCTGAGGTTGGGAGTTTGAGACCAGCCTGGCCAACATGGTAAGACCCTGTCTCTACTAAAAATACAAAAATTGGCTGGGCATGGTGGTGGGCGCCTATAATCCCCAGCTACTCAGAAGGCTGAGGCAGGAGAATTGCTTGAACCTGGGAGGTAGAGGTTGAATGAAGTGAGCCGAGATCATGCCATTGCACTCCAGCCCGAGTGACAAGAGCAAAACTCCATCCCAAAAAAAAAAAAAAATCTTGGTTTTGGCTTGGTGGGTGGAACTTCAGCATTTGTACTCCATTTTAGTTTGGTCCATTGGGTCTAATGCCAGAGCCCATTCCAAATAATGAACTCCTAAAAATTGTATTTAACATAAGGGAAGGAAGGAGATAGAGGGAAAGAGGGCAAAAGAAAGAAAGGAATGAGGCCAGGTGTGTAACTCATGCCTATAATCCCAGCACTTTAGGGGGCAGAGGCAGGAGGATTGCTTGAACTCGAGTTCAAGATCAGCCTGGGCAATATAGTGAGACCTCGTCTCTTAAACAAACAAACAAACAAAAAGACTGAAGAAGAAAGGAAGTAGAGAGAAAGGAAGGAAAGAACTCTTCATTTACATTTCCTGGCTCTAGGTTTTATATATATATATATATATTCTGACACTTTTTAAAACAGTTAAGAGGATTTTATCCAGCGCTATTGGAAGAGGGGAGAGAGGTCTGCCTCAACCAAACAGCAAGGGCAAGAAGTGGGGATTTATAGGCAACAAGAAGAGTGAGGGGGTCATAGCTGAAAAATTACTAAGAGCAGACATCATGGGTAGGGGGATTCTAGCTAAACTGAACTAGCAGGATTCTTGCTAGAGGCAGACCAAGGACTTATATATCAGAGGTGAAGGATCAGAAACTTGATCAGATATCAAGGATGGGGGATAACTTAGCAGGATTCTTATTAAAACTGGGCCAGGCAGGCCAAGGACAGGAGGGAGTAGAGGCCAAGTTTGGACAAGGAGAGAGTCTTTTGTCAGTTTTTTAAATCTCTTTGAGTATGAGCCTGGGGAACTGGAGAATTCATTTTTTTCTTTTTTAAATATAGCTATGGGGTTTTGCCACGTTGCCCAGGCTGGTCTCGAGCTTCTAAGCTCAAGCAATTCGCCTGCCTCAGCCTCCCAAAGTGCTGGGGTTATAGGCATGAGCCACTGCACCTGGCTGAGAATTCAAAAACACTAAAAATTTGTAAGATTAGAGTACTTTAATGTGGTGCTTCACAGTATACAACGTTTTAAAAATCAGGGTTGGGTGCAGTAGCTCACATCTGTAATCCCAGCACTTTGGGAGGCCAAAGCTGGCAGATCATCTGAAGTCAGGAGTTCGAGACAAGCCTGGCCAACATGACGAAACCCCATCTCAACTAAAAATACAAAAATTAGCCGGGCCTGGTGGCGCACATCTGTAATCCCAGGTACTCGGGAGGCTGAGGCACAAAAATCACTTGATCCTGGGAAGTGGAGGCGGTAGTAAGCCAAGATCACACAACTCCACTCCAGCCTGGGAGACAGACTGAGACTCTGTCTCAAAAAAATAAAATAAAAATAATAAAAATAAAATCAGTAACCTGAGGATACCGGATATCAACTCCTATGTCCAATTTATTTCATTAACCACTTTAGATTAATAAATATTAGAACGCTACATTAGAACTGTATCATCAAGTTGAACCACACTCCAATTTTCAGGGCAACTGCAGTTTTCAGGGCAACTGCAATTTTCAGGGCCACAAGCAGTCTGCACCATTTTCTTGGGCCTCAGTTGAAACCACATTGCATACATCCCACAAGTCTCTACTCTCTACTAAAAATACAAAAACTAGGCATGGTGGCACAAGCCTGTGATCCCAGCTACCCAGGAGACTGAGCTGGGAGGATGGCTTGAACCCGGGAGGTGGAGGCTGCAGTGAGCTGAGATCGGGCCACTGGATTCCAGCCTGGGCAAGAGAGTGAGACCCTATCTCAAAAAAAAAAAAGAAATGCCCTTTAGCTCTTCCCTGTTTTTGCACATACCAGCAGCATAACAAAAGTCACACATAGTTAGCTTAAAAATTAATAATAATGAAATCAGTAGGCACTGCAGCATGCACTTGTAGTCCTAGCTACTTAGCAGACTGAGGTGGGAAAATTGCTTGAACCCAGAAGTTTGAGGCTGCAGTGTGCTGTGATGGCACCACTGAGGATGCCAGCGTGGGTGACAGAATAAGATCTTGTTTCTTAAAAAAAAAAAAAGTGTCTGCAGCTCCATATTCTAATTGATAGAAACAAGAATTAAGTTCCTACGGCATATTTGGCGTATTCCTGCTTACAAAAATATCACCAAACTTCTAAACAAGATCAAAACACTTCTAATACCAAACATCGAAATAAATGTGAGCTACACATACCTTTTACAAAGATTTATAGAAACAAGAGAATAATTGACCCAAGTTTTGGTTAATCAGTGAGTGAGGGCGGTCGTGGTGGTGATGGGTTAAATCAAGGAATAAGTGTTTGTAAAGCGAAAATTTTCAGGAGCATGTCCTCCCACTATACAGTTCAAAAACAAACAAGAACCAATCTGGCAGACTCACTGAGTGCTTTTGGATCACATCATTTATTGTCCTGCATTTGTATGATTATCATATACTGTATGGATTTTTTATTTTACAATAATTTGTATTCACTCATTTTCCTTCATTCAGTTTCCAAGCTGCTCATTCCAATTCAGGGTCTCAGGTGGCAGCCTGTCCTAGCAGCTCAGGACGCCAGGTGGGCGTCCCCCCAGACAGCATGCTGTCCCATCACAGAGCGCGCGCGCACACACACACACTCCGATAGGAACCATTTAGACATGCCAGTTTACCTAAAGTGCACATCCATGGGATGTGGGAGGAAAACAGGGTACCTGGAGAAAACCCACGCAGGCATGGGGAGACCATGCAAACTCCACACAGACAGTGACCCTGGCTGTGAATCGATTTGTTTTCTCAACAATGTTAGAAAAGGATGTTGAATGTAATGATGTTATCTGAGGACTGGCTGTAATTAACCAACTGACCAGCTGACTGCATCTTCATAGTTACTATTATTCCATGTGCAAACAAGAGATCCAAAGGAGAGAAGGGTTAGAAATCCATTTTTTTCTTATCAAAGGTATATTCTTTTATCCATTTCATTACAGTATTTTATCCATTTCATTACAGTCTTTTCTGAGCAAAGTGGAAGTTCAAGTCAAAAGTTAGATGAAAGTCGCTTTAAAGTTCAAAGAGGAGAAGAAATGAACTTTTCTTTTGAGAGCCTCTTTTGTGCTAGATGCTTGCCCCTTGCTATGAGAAATGCCAAGATCTTTACATCTATTGAAGTAGAGAGTAAAACATTTTTTAAAAACACAAAGATGAGTATGATGAGAGTTTGTGACCGCATGCCACACACCAAATCAGGACAAGGTTATCAGTAATAGCTCCTGAGATTCTCCAGGCTAGAATAAACCTCCATCATCATCTTGTTCTATCCCCATCTGATGCTTGAGTCAGATCTTGCTTCTTCATACCCAGTCTGCTTAGCTTTTTTTTTTTCAGACAAGTTCTCACTCTGCTGTCCATACTGGAGTTCAACCATGCAATCTTGGCTCACAGCAACCTCAGCCTCCTGGGCTCAAGCAATCCTCAGGTGCGCACCAGTATGCCCAGCTAATTATCTTCCATATTTTTTGTAGAGACAGGGTTTTGTCATGTTGCCCAGGATGGTCTCAAACTCCTGGGCTCAACTGATCTACTCATCTTGGCTTCCCAAAGTGCTGGGATTACAGGTATGAGCCACCACACCCAGCCTGCTTAGTTGTTTTAAAATAAAAACTTTAGACAAATTAAATGTAAGAGTTTAATTGAGCAAAGCACAATTGGTCATTTGGACAGCCTCCTAAACCAGAATAGGTTCAGAAAAACTCCAAGGTGACTGCATGGTCAGAGAAGACCTGTGGACAGAAATAGGAAAGTGACATACAAAAAAATAGAAATGAAATACAGAAACAGCTGGATGGGTTACAGCTTGGCATTTGCCTTATTTGAATAAAGTTTGAACAGTTGGCCACCTTTGATTGACCAAAACTCAGTGATTGGTATGAGAGTAGGTTACAGTCTGTTTACACAGTCAGCTAGACTATACTTCACTATGTACAGAGAAATCTTTAGGCTGAACATAAGGAGGCAGATTTAGCCTACACTTAATTTAACAATTCTCCGCTTTTTGTCAACCTCTCAAAACTTTAGGCATTGATATCATTCTGTCGTCATTGTAAATGTACTTATTTGGGCTCAAATCCCACTTGGAAACAGTAGAAGAGTGGGTTTTGTGAGGGCTTTAGATTCCTTTTTTGTAAGGATTAGAGTAGAGGGGACCTCCTTATGCTAGAATCTTCTATTTTCTATTCTACAATCTCTTGATCTGTTTTAGGATCTATCTGCTTCTTTAAAGTTTTAGTTTGATTATTTCGCATTTAGCATGAATTACTCCACTTTGATTTAATCCGTTCTGGTCTGTTGGGGTCTAGTACGTGAGCTCACTCCAAAATTATGACTTGCCATAATTTTGTTTAAAAACCCTTCCCTTTTGGTTAAGTTCTCACTTAGGTAGGAATGTGACCAGAACCCAGGGCTTTAGCAGCCATCTCAGTTACCATCATCTGGGTTTCTAGTTTCAACACAAAACTTATAGGTTACAGTGTCCTCAAGGTTATGTTTTTTAAAATGTTGTTGTCCCAGTTGAAGAGAGACCATTTGACATTATATGATGGCTGCATGCAAACATTTAAAATGTTTGAGAGAATACAGTGTACCAGGGAGACTATCATTAATATGACTATCAGGAAGATAATATCAAGAGTTTGGATTATGTGCCTTAGACAGGGTCCCCATGAACCCAACCAACAAAAATCAAATAGATCAAAGAATCAACTAGATAGTCAATTCGTTTCAACCAAGCACAAAATGAGCTATAGGGGATTTGTTAATTTTCTGTAACTGAACCTCTGTAATACCCAATGTATTCTTCTATGTACAAGAAGTGTCAGCAACTGCACAGATATTTACCTATTCAGTCATTAAGTAATCTAAAACCATTCTATTATCTAGCACAACCTTATTTATTCAATTTTTTTTGAAACAGGATCTCACTCTGTCACTCAGGCTGAAGATCATAACTCACTGCAGCCTCGATCTCCCGGGCTCAAGTGATCCTCCTGCCTCAGCCTCTCAAGTTGCTGGGACTACAGGCACATGACACCATATTTGGCTAATTTTTGTGTTTATTTTTTGTAGAGATGGGATCTTGCTATGTTGCCCAGGCTAGTCACAAACTCCTAGTCACAACTCACAAGCAATCGTCTGGTCTCTGCCTCACAAAGTGCTGAGATTACAGGCATGAGCCCAGCCTAGTACAACTTAGCAAGAGAATTTAAAGTCTGTTGCCTGACGAAAACCTTTGTAGTAGAATCTGTTATAGCGACTATTGTAAGGGATAAATTTCTAATTATTGCCTCATTTACTCCAAACCATGGAAATAGAGATCTAACAAATGATACCCATCTAAAAGAGTGAAAGCCCCCCTGGTGATATTTTCTTTTTCTTTTTTTTTTTTTTAGAGAAGCAGTGAAAGTTTATCAAAAAGTTTTAGAGCAGAAATGAAAGGAAGAAAAGTACACTTGGAACAGGGCGAAGCAGGCAACTGGGCAATCCAAGTGCCCTGTTTGACGTTAGACTTGGGATTTTATACATTGGCATGCTTCTGGAGTTTTGCATCTCTCCTCCCTTGAATTTTTCCTTGGGGCAGGCTGTCCGCATGTGCAGTAGCCTGTCAACACTTGGGAGGGGTGCGTGCACACTAATTACTGAAGTAGTGTGCATGCTCACTTGAGGCATTTTCCCCTTACCAGTCGAGTGTTCCTAGAGAAAGGTCATGTACCAGTTTAACTCCGCCATTTTGCCTCTTAGTGCACATGCTTGGACCCACTCACCCAAATCCTGAGATCTTATTGGGAAGCTGCAGATCACCAGCTTCAGGTGTTTTCTATTGATTTTTTCCTTGATGCCAGATGTGACCAATTATTATTTTAGAGAGACAGGTTAACAACTGCCTGACCATTACCTGATGGTTGCCTTGAGATGGTACTTGTTCCCTTGACCTTGACCCCCTTGTGGGCAGGACCTGGAGTGGCTCATTTCACTCAGCTTACAGTCTGTGGACAGCTAAGTGTTAACAGCTCAGCGAAGGGTCAAGCTGATTGCCTCTTGTACCTGCCGCAGTGTTTTTCTTTAACCTATGATGTAGGTTAAGAGTGGACCAGTGTTCTGTTTCTGACTGATTATGATGCAACAAATGTACCACTAAAATTTCTCACCGACACTGGCCCTTTATCTTCCATCTATTAAGGCATAAGATTGTCCATGTATAAGGTTGGCTGCAAAATCCTCCATAAATAAAAGTATACCCCACGGGTGCACATAAGACCTCTTTTCCAGTTCTGTTGTTCACAGAGGCCTAAGTAAGGAAAAATTAGGAGAAGAATCTCATGATGGCAGAGGAGTGTTGATCCCTGATTTTGGGAAAGCTGTCCACATCTAGGATGTCACCTGCTTCCGTGGTTAGCTTTATCTTATGTTTTCCAACAGGCATACAGTTCTGGAGGGGCTCTTCTGAGTTGCAAGATCACAAACCCAAAGCTCAAAGTCACAAAGTTTTGCTGCAGTGTGGGTGGCAAGGGCAATTTTTCTCTGATGGTATTTCCGAAAGTCCCAGTCTCTATGAGTTGTAGATAGTGAAGTCTTCAACTGTCCTTAGTCAGTAGATCATGAAAAGTTTCTTTTACCTGGTGAAATATACTTTGGCAGAATGTATTAAAGCCTTGAAAGGCTGGGTGCAGTGGCTCACATCTGGAGTCCCAGCACTTTGGGAGGCTGAGGCAGGAGGACTGCTTGAGCTCAGAAGTTGGAGACCAGCCTGGGCAACATGGTGCAACCGAGTCTCTACCAAAAATACAAAAATTAGCCGGGCGTGGTAGTGTACGCTCATGGTCCAAGCTACTGTACTCGGGAGACTAAGGTGCAAGGATGACTTGAGCCCGGGAGGTGGAGATTGCGGTAAGCCACGATGGTGCCACTTCACTCCAGTGTAGGCAACAAAGCCAGAACATGTCTCAAAAAAAAATAAAATAAAATAAATAGAAAAAGAACGAAAGAAAGCCTCATAGCATTTAGTCATACCAGAGATTAGGAGTGAAAGATATACGAGATTCTATTATTAGGAACATAGACCTTTTAGTGACTATTTCATATGGGGTCAACTCATGTTTTCCACTGAAAGTGGATCTGATTGTTATCAATTGCTAATGCCTTTGACCAAGGCAATACAGTTGATTTGTTAGCTTTTCCAGATATTATTGTTTCTATAATACCTTATTTAACTGTTTTACAACTTGTCCAGTGAAACAAGTACCTCTATCACTGGAGATTTCTCCAGGAATGTCCATGAGAGACACATTTCCTAATAATCTTTTAGCTACTGTTATAGCATCAGTCCGCTTACATGGGAAAGTTTCT
>NW_022143192.1:0-143464 GCF_007565055.1 Rhinopithecus roxellana | reverse complement strand
TAAAATATAGACATAATAGATATAATAGATATAGGTATAAAATATAAACAAAATAGACATAGGTATAAAATATAGACATAATAGATATAGGTATAAATATAGACATAATAGGTATAGGTATACAATATAGACATAATGGATTTAATAAATATGGGTATAAAATATAGACATAATAGATATAGGTATGAAATATAGACATAATAGATATAATATATATAGGTATAAAATATAGACATAATATATATAATAGATGTAGGTATAATATATAGACATAATAGATATAATGGATATAGGTATAAAATATAGACATAATAGATATAATAGAAATAGGTATAAAATATAGACATAATAGATATAATAGATATAGGTATAAAATATAGACACAATAGATATAATAGATATAGGTATAAAATATAGATAAAATAGGTTGAATAGAAATAGATATAAAATATAGATAAGATAGGTAAAGGTATAAAATAAAGATATAATGGATTTAATAGATATAGGTATAAAATATAGATATAATGGATATAATCGATATAGGTATAAAATATAGCTATAACAGATATAGCTATGAAACATAGACACAATAGATATAGATATAAGTATAAAATATAGATATAATAGACATAATTATAAAATATAAATATAATGGATATAAAAGATACAGGTATGAAATATAGATATAAGAAATATAGGTATATAACATAGTTATAATAGATATAGGTATAAAATATAGATATAATAGATATAATAGAGTTATAAAATATAGACATAATAGATATAACAGATAAGGGTAAAAAATACAGACACAATACATATAATAGATATAGGTATAAAATATAGATATAATAGATATAATAGATAAAGATATAAAATATAGACATAATAGATATAGGTATAAAGTATAGACACAATAAATATAATAGATACAGGTATAATATATAGACATAGGAGGTGTAATAGATATAGGTATAAAATATAGACATAATAGATATAATACATGAAGTTTAAAATATAGATATAATAGATATAGGTATAAAATATACATATAATAGATATAATAGATATACGTAGAAAATATATGTATAATTGATATAATGATAAAATAAAATCTAATAGATATAATAGATATAGGTATACAATATAGACATAATAGATATAGGTATGAAATATATACATAATAGATATAATAGATATAGGTAAAAATATAGAAATAATAGATATAGTTATAATAAATATAATAGATATAGGTATAAAATATAGGCATATTAGATATAATAGATATAGGTATAAAATATAGACTTAATAGATATAATTGATATAGGTATAAAATATAGATATAATAAATATAATAGATATAGGAATAAAATATAGGCATAATAGATATAATAGATATAGGTATAAAATATAGACTTAATAGATATAATAGATATAGGTATAAAATATAGACATAATAGATATAGGTATTAAATATAGACATAATAGATATAGTAGATATACGTAAAAAATATGGACATAATAGATATAATAGATATAGTTATAAAATACAGACATAACAGATATAATAGATATAGGAATAAAATATAGACATAATAGATATAATAGATAGAGGGATCAAATATAGACATAATAGTATAACAGATATAGGTATAAAATAAAGACATAATAGATATAATAGATAGAGGTATAAAATATATACATTTTAAATATATAGATATAGGTAAAAACATAGATATAATAGATATGATAGATATATGGATAAAATATAGTATAATAGATACAGGTATAAAATATAGACAATAGATATAATAGATATAGGTATAAAATATAGATATAATAGATATAATTATAAAATATAAATATAATAGATATAATATATATAGGAAAAAAATATAGATATAATGGATATAGGTATAAAACATGGTTATAATAGATATAAGTAGAAAATATAGACATAATAGACATAATAGATGTAGGCATTAAGGATAGACATAATAGATATGATAGATATATGTATAAAATATATTAATAGATATAATGGATATAGGTATCAAATATAGATATAATAGATATAGGTATAAAAATATAGATATAGTGGATATAATAGATATAGGCCTATAAATATAGACATAATATATATAACACATATAGTTATAACATATAAACCTAATAGATATAATAGATAAAGATATTAACTATAGACATATAGATATTGGTAAAAAGTATAGACACAATAGATATAATAGATATAGGTATAAAATGCAGACATAAGAGATATAATAGATATAGGTATAAAATATAGACATAATAGATATAATAGATACAGGTATAAAATAGAGATTTAATAGATATGGGTAAAAATATAAACATAATAGATATAATAGATTAGGTATAAAATATAGACATAAGAGATATAATAGGTATAGTTATAAAATATAGACATAATACATATAATCGATACAGGTATAAAATATAGACAAAATAGATATAATAGATATAGGTATAAATATAGATATAAGGAAGATATATAGATATAGGTATAAAATATAGACATAATAGATATAATAGATATAGGTACAAAATATACACATAATAGATATAATAGATAAATGTATAAAAATATAGATAATAGATAAAGGTACAAATATAGATATAATAGATATAATAGATATAGCGTATAAAATATAGATATAATTGATATATTCAGTAAAATTAGACTAAAGGTATAGGTATAAAACATAGACATAATAGGTATAATACATATAGGTATTAAATATAGACATAATAGATATCGGTATAAAATATAGACATAACAGATATAGGTATAAAATGTAGACATAATAGATATAGGTATAAAATATAGACATAAAAGATATACTAAATATAGGTATAAAATATATTCTTAATAGATATAGGTATACAATATAGACGTAATAGATATCATATATATAGGTATAAAATATAGACATAATAGACATATTGGAAATAGATATAAAATATAGACATAATAGATATAATAGATATAGGTATGAAATATAGGCAAAATACATATAATAGAGGTATAAAATATAGACATAATAGATATAATTGATAGAGTTATAAAATTGGACTCGAGAAGGGGAACATCACACACTGCGGCCTATTATGGGGAGGGTGGAGGGGGGAGGAGGGAAGGATTTCATTGGGGATTTATACATGATATAAATGATGAATTGATGGGTGCTGACGAATTGATGGGTGCAGCACACCAACATGGCATAAGTATACATATGTAACAAACCTGCACGTTACGCACATGTACCCTAGAACATAAAGTATAAAAAAAAAATATAGACATAATAGATATAATACATAGAGGGATAAAATATAGACATAATAGATATAATAGATACAGGTATAAACTACAGATATAATAGATATAGTTATAAAATATAGATATAGATATAATGGATATAGGTTTCAAATACAGATATAATAGATATAGGTATAAAATATAGATATAGTGGATATAATAGTGATAGGTATAAAATATAGACTTAATTGATATAATAGATATAGGAATAAAATATAGACATAATAGATATAATAGATAAAATATAAAATATAGATATAATAGATATAATAGATACTGGCATAAAATATAGACAAAGTAGATAAAGGTATAAAATATAGACATACTAGATATAATAGATATAGGTATAAAATATAGACATAAGGTGTATAATAGATATAGGTATAAAAATATAGACATAATAGATATAATCGATATATTTTATAAAATATAGACATAGGAGATATAGGCATAAAATATAAACATAATGGATATAATAGATATAGGTAAAAAATATAGACATAAGAGATATAAAAGATATAGGTATAAAATATAGTCATAATAAATATAATCGATACAGGTATAAAATATAGACATAATAGATATATGTATAAAGTATAGCCATAATAGATATAATAGATATCGGTATGAAATATAGACATAATACATACAAAAGATACAGGTATAAAACATAGAAATAATAGATACAATAGTTATAGGTATAAAATATAGACATAATAGATATAATGGATATACGTATAAAATATAGACATAATATATATGATATATATCGGTATAAAATATAGACATAATAGATATGATAGATATAGGTATAAAATATAGACATAATAGATATAATAGAAACAGGTATAAAAAATAAACATAATAGACATAATAGAAATAGTTATAAAATATAGACATAACAGATATAATAGATATAGGTATACAATATAGACATAATAGATATAATATATATAGTTATAAAATATAGATATAATAGATAAAATGTATATAGGTATAAAATATAGATATAATAGACATAGTTAGAAAATATAGATATAATAGATACAGGTATAAAATACAGACATAATAGATATGATAGATATAGGTATAAAATATAGACATAATAGATATAATAGATAGAGGTATAAAATATAGATAAAATAGATATAGGTATAAAACATAGATATAGTAGATATAATAGTCATACGTTTAAAATAGAGATACAATAGATATCGTCATAATATATAGATATAATAGATAGAGATATAAAATATAGATATCATAGATAAAATTATAAAATATAAATATAATAGATACAATAGATATAGGTATAAAATATAGATATAATATATATAGGTATAAAATATAGTTATAATAGATATAGGTATAAAATATAGATATAATATAATCGATATAGTTATAAAATATAGACATAATAGATATAATAGATATAGGTATAATATATACACATCATAGATATAATAAATAAAGGGATAAAATATAGACATAATAGATATAATACATATAGGTATAAAATATAGTAATAAAAGAAATAAAACATATAGGTATGAAATATAGACATAGTAGATAGATATAAGTATAAAAAATAGACGTAAAAAATATAGGTATAAAATACAGACGTAATAGGTATAATAGATATAGGTATAAAATATAGATATATATAGTTATAAAATATAGTGATGATAGATATAGGTATAAAATATAGACATTAGAGATATAACAGATATAGGTATAAAAACACAGACACAATGGATATGATATATATGGGTATAAAAATATAGACATATTACATATGATAAATATAGTTATAAAATATAGACATACTAGATATAACAGATATAGGTATAAAATATAGACATAATAGATATAATAGATATAGGTATAAAATATAGACATAATGGGTATATAAAAAATATAGACATAATAGATATGATAGATATAGGTATAAAATATAGACATAGTAGATATAATTGACATAGGTTTAAAATACAGACATAATAGATATAAGAGATACAGGTACAAAATATAGATATAATAGATATAGGTATAAAATATAGATATAATAGATATAATAGATATATGTATAAAAAATAGATATTATAGATACAGGTATAAAATATAGTCAATAGATATAATAGATATTGGTATGAAATATAGATATAATAGATATAATTATAACATATAAATATAACAGATATAATACAAATAGGAAAACAATATAGATATAATGGATATAGGTATAAAATATCGTTATAATAGATATAAGTATAAAATAAAGATATAAAAGATATAATAGATATAGGCATAAATTATGAACATAATAGATATGATAGATATATGTATAAAATATCTATATAATAGATATAATGGATATAGGTATAAAATATATATATAATATATATGGGTATAAAATATAGATATAGTGGATATAATAGATATAGGCATAAAATATAGACATAATAGATATAATAGATATAGGTATAAAATATAGGCATAATAGATATAATAGATAAAGTTAAAAAAATGGACATAATAGATATAGGTATAAAGTATAGACACAATAGATATAATAGATATAGGTATAAAATATAGATGTAAGAGGTATCATAGATATAAGAATAAAATATAGCCATAAAAGATATAATAGATATAGGTATAAAATATACACATAATACATATAATCGATACAGGTATAAAATATAGACATAATAGATATAGGTATAAAATATAGACATAATAGATATAGGTATTAAATATAGATATAATAGATATAGGTATAAAATATAGACATAATAGATATAATAGACATAGGTATAAAATATAGACATAATAGATATAGGTATAAAATATAGATATAATAGATATAATAGATATAGGTTTAAAATATAGACATAATAGATATAATATATATAGGTATGAAATATAGACATAATAGATATACGTATAAAATATAGACATAATTGATATAATAGATACAGGTATAAAATAGAGACATAATAGATATGATAGATATAGGTATAAAATATAGACATAATAGATATAGGTATCATGTATAGATATAATAGATACAATAGATATAGGTATGAAATATAGATATAATAGGTACAATAGATATAGGCATAACATATAGACATAATAGATACAATAGATATAGGTATAAAATATAGACATAATAGATATAATAGAAAAGGTAAAAAATATAAACATAATAGATATAATAAATATAGGTATAAAATATAGACATAGATATAAAAGATATAGGAATAAAATATAGACATAATAGATATAATACATATACGTATAAAATATAGACATAATATAAATAACAGATATACCTATAAAATACAGACATAATAGATATAATAGATATAGGTATAATTATACACATAATAGATATAATAGATATAGTTACAAAATGTAGACATAATAGATATAATAGATATGGGTATAAAATATAGACATAAAATATATAATACATATAGGTATAAAATATACACATCATCGATATACTAGATATAGGTATAAAATATAGACATAATAGATATAGACAGAAAATATAGATATAACAGGGAGAATAGATAGAGGTAAAAAATATAGACATAATAGATATAGGTATAAAATATATATATAATAGATATAAGAGATATAGTTATAAAATATAGACATAATAGTTACAATAGATATAGGTATAAAATATAGACATAATAAATATAATATATATAAGTATAAAATATAGACTTAATAGATACAATAGATATAGGTATAAAATGTAGACATAATAGATATAATAGATATAGGTATAAAATATAGACATAACAGATATAAGAGATATAGTTATAAAATATAGACATAATAGTTATAATAGATATAGGTAGAAAATATAGACATAACAAATACAATAGATATAGGTATAAAACATAGACATAATAGATATAATAGATAAAGATATAAAATATAGACATATTAGATATAGGTATAAAGTATAGACACAATAGATATAATAGATATAGGTATAAAATAAAGACAGAATAGATATGGGTATAAAATATAATCATAATAAAAAAATAGATACAGGTATAAAATATCGACATAAGAGATATAATAGATATAGGTATAAAATATAGACATAATATATATAATCGATACAGATATAAAATATAGACATAATAGATATAGGTATAAAGTACTGACATAATAGATATAATAGATGTAGTTATAAAATATAGACATAATACATACAATATATACAGGTATAAAATATAGACATAATAGATATAATAGATATAGGTATAAAATATAGACATAATAGATATAACAAATATAGGTATAAAATAGAGACATAATAGATATAATAGATACAGGTACAACATAGATATAATAGATATAGGTATAAAATATAGATATAATAGATATAATAGATATATATGTATAAAAAACAGATATAATAGATACAGGTATACAATATAGACACGATAGATATAATATATAAAGGTATAAAATATAGATATAATAGATATAGGTATAAACTATAGATATAATTGATATACGTATAAAATATAGATATAATTGATATAGTCATAAAATATAGTTATAATAGATATAGTAGATATTGGTATAAAATATAGATATAATAGATATAATTACAAAATATAAATCTAATAGATATAATAGATATAGGTATTAAATATAGATATAAGAAATATAGGTATGAAATGTAGTTATAATAGATATAGGTATAAAATATAGACATATTAGATATAATAGATATAGGTAGAAAATATAGACATAATAGATATGGGTATAAAATATAAACATAATAGATATAAGAGATATAGGTATAAAATATAGATATAAGAGATATAATAGATATAGGTATAAAATATAGACATAATAGATATAATAGATGAAGGTATACAATATAGACATAATAGACATAATAGATATAGGTACAAAATATAGACATAATAGATATAATAGATATAGGTAAAAAATATAGACAAAATAGTTATAGGTGAAATGTATAGACATAATAGATATAATAGATATAGGTATAAAATATAGAGAGAATAGATATAGGTATAAAATATAGACATAATAGATATAATAGATATAGGTATTAAATATAGACATAATAGACATAGTAGATATAGGTATAAAATATAGACATAATAGATATAATAGATATAGGTATAAAATATAGACATAATAGATATAATAAATATAGGTATTAAAAATAGACATAATAGACATAATAGATATAGGTATAATATATAGACATAATAGATATAGTTATAAAATATAGACATAATAGATATAGGTATAAAATATAGACATAATAGATATAATAAATATAGGTATAAAATATAAACATAATAGACATAATAGATAGAGGTATAAAATATAGACATAATAGATATAATAGACATAGTTATAAAATATAGGCATAATAGATAAAGTAGATAGATGTATAAAATATAGACATAATAGATATAATTGATATAGTCATAAAATATAGATATAATAGATATACTAGATAGACGTATAAAATATAGATATAATACATATAATTATGAAATATAAATCTAATAGTTATAATAGATATAGGTATTAAATATAGATATAAGCAATATAGGTATAAAATATATTTATAATAGATATAGGTATAAAATATAGACATAAAAAATATAATAGAAATATGTATAAAATATACATAAAATAGATATAGATATAAAATATAAATATAATAGATAAAATAGATACAGGTATAAAATACAGATATAATAGATATAATTATAAAATATAAGTATAATAGATATAATAGATATAGGTATATAATGTAAACATAATGGATATAATAGATATAGGTAAAAATATAGGCATAATAGATATAATATGTATAGGTATGAAATGTAGACATAATAGATATAGGTATAAAATATAGACAGAATAGATATAACAGATATAGTTATAAGATGTAGACATAATAGTTATAATAGATATAGGTATAAGTATAGACACAATAGATATAGGTATAAAATATAGACATAATAGATATAATAGATATGGGTATAAAATATAGACATAATAGATATAATAGATATAGGTATAAAATATAGACATAATAAAACAATAGATATAGACATAATAGATATAACAGACACAGGTATGAAATATAGACATAATAGATATAGGTATAAAATATAGACATAATAGATACAATAGATACAGGTATAAAATATAGACATAATAGATATAATAGATATAGGTATAAAATATAGATATAATAGATATAGGTATAACATATAGACATAATAGATATAATAGATATAGGTATGAAATATAGATATAATTGATATAATAGATATACGTATGAAATATATATATAATTGATACAGGCATAAAATATAGATATAATAGATATAATAGATATAAGTATAAAATATAGATATAATAGACATAATGATAAAATATAAATATAATAGATATAATAGATATAGGTATGAAATATAGATATAAGAAATATACGTATAAAATATAGTTATAATAGATATATAGGTATAAAATATAGACATAATATATAGAGGTATAAAATATAGATATAATACATATAATGGATATAGGTATAAAATATAGACATAATAGATATAATCGATATAGTTATAAAATATAGACATAATAGATATAATTGATATAGTTATAAAATATAGACATAATAGATATAGGTATAAAATATAAACATAATAGATATAACAGATATAGGTAAAAAATATAGACAAAATAGATATAATAGATATAGGTATGAAATATAGACATAATCGATATAATAAATATAGGTATAAAATACAGATATAATAGATATAAGTATAAAATATAGATATAATACATATACGTATAAAAAATAGATATAATAGATCCAGGTATAAAATATAGACAATAGATATCATAGATACAAGTATAAAATATAGATATAATAGATATAATTTCAAAAGTATTAATATAATAGATATAACTGATATAGGTAAAAACATAGGTGTAATGTATATAGGTATAAAATACGGTTATAATAGATAGAGGTATAAAATATAGACATCATAGATATAATAGATAGAGGTTTAAAACATAGACAAAATAGATATAATAGATATAGACATAATAGATATAATTGATAGAGTTATAAATTATAGACATAATATATATTGTAGATAGAGATATAAAATGTAGACATAATAGATTTAATAGATATAGGTATAAAATGTAGACATAATAGACATAATATAGTTATAAAATATAGACATAAAAGATATAATAGATTGAGTTATAAAATATAGACATAATGGATATAATAGATATAGGCATAAAATATAGATAGTATAGATATTATATATATAGGATTAAAATATAGACACCATAGATATATTAGACGTAGGTATAAAATATCGAAAGAATATATATAATAGATATAGGCATAAATTATGCACATAATAGATATAATAGATAGAGGTATAAAATAAAAACAAAATAGATATAATAGAGGTATAAAATATAGACATAATAGATATAATAGAGGTAAAAAATATAGACATAATAGATACAATAGATAGAGGTATAAAATATAGACATAATAGATATAATAGATATAATAAATAGAGGTATAATATATAGACATAATAGATATAGTTGATATTGAAATAAAATATAGATATTATCGAAATAATAGAGGTAAAAAATATAGACATCATAGATATAATAGATACAGGTATGAAGTGTAGACGTTATAGATATAAGAGAGGTATAAAATATAGACATAATAGATATAATGGATACAGGGATAAAATATTGACATAATAGTTATAATAGATAGAGTTATAAAACACAGACATAATAGATATAAACACAATAGATATAATAGATATAGGTATAAAATATAGCCATAATAGATATAATACACATAAGTATACAATATAGACATAATAGATATAACATATATAGGTCTAAAATATAGACATAATAGATATAATAGATATAGGTATAAAATATAGATAAATTCGATATAATAGATATAGGTATAATAATATAGTTATAGATATAAAATATAGATATAATAGATATAACAGATATAGGTATAAGATATAGACATAATAGATATAATGAATATGGGTGTAAAATATAGACATAATAGATATAGGTATAAAATTTAGTCATAATAGATATACTAGATATAGTTATAAAATATAGACATAATAGATGTAATAGATATAGGTATAAAATATAGACATAATAGATATAATAGATATAGGTATAAAATATAGACATAATAGATATAATCGATATAGGTATAAAATGTACACATAAGAGATAGATATAAGAATAAAATATAGACATAATAGATATAATAGATATACGTATAAAATATAGACATAATAGATATAATAGATATAGGTATAAAATATGGACAAAATAGATATAATAGATATACGTATAAAATATACTCATAATAGATATAAATAGATATAGGTATAAATATAGACATAATAGACATAATAGATATAGGAATAAAATATAGACATAATAGATATAATAGATATAGGTATAAAATATAGACATAATAGATAAAATAGATATAGGTATAAAATATAGACATAATAGATATAATAGATATAGGTATGAAATATAAACATAATAGATATAGGTATAAAATATAGACATATTTGATATAATAATTATAGGTATAAAATATGGACATAATAGATATAATATAGGTATAAAATATGGACATAATAGATATAATAAATATAGGTATATGATATAGACATAATAGATATAATCGATAAAGCTATAAAATATAGACATAATACATTTAATAGATATAGGTATAAAACATTGATATAATAGATATAATAGGTATAGGTATGAAATATAGACATAATAGATATAATAGATATGTAGTGGCATACGGGGCCGGGGTCGCGGCAGTGGACGGGGTCGGGGCCGAGGCCACGTCGGCCTGGGTGTTAAGTACTCCAAGGAGGTGGCCACCGCCATCCGTGGGGCCATCATCCTGGCCAAACTCTCCATTGTCCCGGTGCGCAGAGGCTACTGGGGGAACAAGATCGGCAAGCCCAACACCGTCCCTTGCAAGGTGACAGGCCGCTGTGGCTCTGTGCTGGTGCGCCTCATCCCTGCACCCATGGGCACTGGCATCGTCTCAGCGCCTGTGCCCAAGAAGCTGCTCATGATGGCTGCTATTGATGACTGCTACACCTCAGCCCGGGGCTGCACTGCCACCCTGGGCAACTTCGCCAAGGCCACCTTTGATGCCATCTCTAAGACCTACAGCTACCTGACCCCTGACCTGTGGAAGGAGACCGTGTTTACCAAGTCTGCCTATCAGGAATTCACTGACCACCTTGTCAAGACCCACACCAGAGTCTCCATGCAGCGGACCCAGGTTCCAGCTGTGGCTACAACATAGGCTTTTTTACAAGAAAAATAAAGTGAATTAAGCCTGTTAAAAAAAAAAAAGATATAGACATAATAGATACAATAGATATAGGTATAAAATATAGACAGATACAATAGATATAGATATAAAATATAGACATAATAGATATATGTATAAAATATAGACATATTAGATATAATAATTATAGGTATAAAATATAGACATAATAGATATAATAGATATAGGTATAAAATATAGACATAATAGATATAGATATAAAATATAGACAAAATAGATTTAATAGATATAGTTATAAAATATAGACATAATAGATATAATAGATATAGGTATAAAATATAGACAAAATAGATATAAAAGATATAGGTATAAAATATCGACATAATAGATATTATAGATATAGTTATAAAATACAGACATAGTAGATATAATAGATATATGTATAAGATATAGACATAATCGGTATAATAGATATAGGTATAAAATATAGACATAATAGATATAATAGATATAGGTATAAAATATAGACATAATAGATATTATAGATATAGGAATAAAATATAGACATAATTGAAATACGTATAAAATATAGACAAAATTGATATAAAAGATATAGGTATAAAATATAGACATAATAGATATAATCAATATAGGTATAAAATATAGACATAATAGATATAATAGATACAGATATAAAATATAGACATAATAGATATAATAGGTATAGGTATGAAATATAGACATAATAGATATAATAGATATGTGTATAAGATATAGACATTAGCTTCTTCTCCGAGAAAGCACCAAATGGCGGATGACGCCGGTTCAGCGGGGTGGTCCGGAGGCCCTGGTGGCCCTGGGATGGGGAACCGCGGTGTCTTCCGCAGAGGTTTCGGCAGTGGCATCCGGGGCCGGGGTCGCGGCCGTGGACGGGGTCGGGGCCGAGGCCGCGGAGCTCGCGGAGGCAAGGCCGAGGATAAGGAGTGGATGCCCGTCACCAAGCTGGGCCGCTTGGTCAAGGACATGAAGATCAAGTCCCTGGAGGAGATCTACCTCTTCTCTCTGCCCATTAAGGAATCTGAGATCATTGACTTTTTCTTGGGGGCCTCTCTCAAAGATGAGGTTTTGAAGATTATGCCGGTGCAGAAGCAGACCCGTGCTGGTCAGCGCACCAGGTTCAAGGCGTTTGTTGCTATCGGGGACTACAATGGCCACGTCGGCCTGGGTGTTAAGTACTCCAAGGAGGTGGCCACCGCCATCCGTGGGGCCATCATCCTGGCCAAACTCTCCATTGTCCCGGTGCGCGGAGGCTACTGGGGGAACAAGATCGGCAAGCCCAACACCGTCCCTTGCAAGGTGACAGGCCGCTGTGGCTCTGTGCTGGTGCGCCTCATCCCTGCACCCAGTGGCACTGGCATCGTCTCAGCGCCTGTGCCCAAGAAGCTGCTCATGATGGCTGCTATTGATGACTGCTACACCTCAGCCCGGGGCTGCACTGCCACCCTGGGCAACTTCGCCAAGGCCACCTTTGATGCCATCTCTAAGACCTACAGCTACCTGACCCCTGACCTGTGGAAGGAGACTGTGTTTACCAAGTCTATCTATCAGGAATTCACTGACCACCTTGTCAAGACCCACACCAGAGTCTCCGTGCAGTGGACCCAGACTCCAGCTGTGGCTACAACATAGGCTTTTTATACAGAAAAATAAAGTGAATTGAGCCTGTTAAAAAAAAAAAAAAAGGATATAGACTTAATAGATACGATAGATATAGGTATAAAATATAGACAGATACAATAGATATAGATATAAAATATAGACATAATAGATATAGGTATAAAATATAGACATATTAGATATAATAATTATAGGTATAAAATATAGACATATTAGATATAATAGATATAGGTATAAAATATAGACATAATAGACATACATATAAAATATAGACAAAATAGATTTAATAGATACAGGTATAAAATATAGACATAATAGATACAATAGATATAGGTATAAAATATAGACAAAATACATATCGGTATAAAATATAGACATAATAGATTTAATAGATATAGTTATAAAATATAGACATAATAGATATAATAGATATAGGTATAAAATATAGACATAATAGATATCGGTATAAAATACAGACATAATAGATTTAATAGATATAGTTATAAAATATAGACATAATAGATATAATAGATATAGGTATAAAATATAGACATAATAGATAAAGGTATAAAATACAGACAAAATAGATATAGGTATAAAATATAGATATAGATATAATAGATATAGGTATAAAATATAAACAATAGATATTATAGAGATGGGTATAAAATATAGAAGTAATAGATATAATAGATATAGGTGTAAAATATAGACATAGTAGATATAATAGATATAGGTATAAAACATAGACATAACGGATATAATAGTTATAGGTATAAAATATAGACAAAATAGATAAATTATAGGTATAAAATATAGACATAATAGATATAGGTATTAAATATAGACATAATAGAAATAAGTATGAAATATAGACATAATAGATATAATAGGTATGGGTTTAACATAAAGACATACTAGATATAATAGATATAGGTATAAGATATAGACATAATAGATATAATAGATATAGGTATAAAATATAGACATAATAAATTTAATAGATATAGGTATAAAACATTGATATAATAGATACAATAGATATAGGTATAAAATACAGACATAGTAGATATAAGAGATATTGGTATAAAATATAGACATAATAGATATAATAGATAAAGATATAAAATATAGACATAATAGGTATAATAGATATAGGTATAAAATATAGACATAATAGATATAATAAAGGTATAAAATATAGACAGAGTAGATATAATAGATGTAGGTATGAAATATAGACATAATAGATATAATAGATATAGTTATAAAATATAGACAGAGGAGATATAATAGACATAGGTATAAAATATAGACATAATAGATATCGGTATAAAATATAGACATAACAGATATAATACATATAGGTATAAAATATAGACATAACTGGTATAAATATATAGGTATGAAATATAGACATAAAAGACATAGGTATAAAATATACACATAATAGACACAATAGATAGATGTATAAGATATAGACATAATAGATATAATAGACATAGGCATAAAAAATAGACATAATAGATATAATATATGTATAAGATATAGACATTATCGATATAATAGATATAGGTATAAAATATAGACATAATAGATATTAATAGATATAGGTATAAAATATAGACATAATAGATATAATAGATATAGGAATAAAATATAGACATAATTGAAATAGGTATAAAATATAGACAAAATGCATAAAAAAGATATAGGTATAAAATATAGACATAAGAGATATAATAGATATAGGTATAAAATATAGACATAATAGATATAATAGATATATGTATAAGATGTAGACATAATGGATATAATACATATAGATATAAAATATAGACATAATAGATATAATAGATATATGTATAATATATATACATAAACGATATAATAGATATAGGTATAAAATATAGACATAAGAGATATAATAGATATAGGTATAATATATAGACATAATAGATATAGGTATAAAATATAGACATAATAGATATAATAGATATAGGTGTGAAATATAGATATAATAAATATAGGTGAGAAATATAGATATTGGATATAATATATACAGGTATAAAATATAGATATAATAGATATCGGTAGAAAATATAGACATAATAGATACTGGCATAAAATACAGACATAATAGATATGACAGATATAGGTATAAAATATAGACATCACAGATATAATAGATATAGGTATAAAATATAGACATAATAGATATAATAGATATAAATATGAAATATAGACAAAATAGATACAATAGATATAGGTATAAAATATAGACATAATAGATATAATAAATATAGGTATAAAATATAGACATAACAGATATAATAGATATAGGTATAAAATATAGACATAATAGATATAATAGATATAAATATGAAATATAGACAAAATAGATACAATAGATATAGTTATAAAATATAGACATAATAGATATAATACATATAGATATAAAATATAGATATAATGGATATAGATATCAAATATAGATACAATAGATATAGGTATGAAATATAGACATAATAGACATAATAGATATATGTATAATATATATACATAAACGATATAATAGATATAGGTATAAAATATAGACATAAGAGATATAATAGATATAGGTATAATATATAGACATAATAGATATAATACATAGGAATAAAATACAGACATCCTTGAAATAGGAATAAAATATAGACAAAATAGATATAAAGATATAGGTATAAAATATAGACAAAATAGATATAATAAATATAGGTATAAAATATAGACATAATAGATATAATAGATATATGTATAAGATATAGACATAATAGATATAATACATATAGATATAAAATATAGACATAATAGATATAGGTATGAAATATAGATATATTAGATATAATAATTATATGTATAAAATATAGACATAATAGATATAACAGATATAGGTATTAAATATAGACATAATAGATATAGATATAAAATATAGACATAATAGATTTAATAGATATAGGTATAAAATATAGGCATAATACATATAATAGATAAAGGTATGAAATATAGACATAATAGATGAAATAGATAGAGGTATAAAATATAGACATAATAGATATACGTATAAAATATAGACAAAATAGATATAGGTATAAAATATAGACATAGATATAATAGATATAAAATATAAACATAATAGACATAAGAGAGATGGGGATAAAATATAGACGTAATAGATATAATAGATATAGGTGAAAAATATAGACATAGTAGATATAATAGGTATAGGTATAAAATATAGACATAATGGATATAATAGTTATAGGTTTAAAATAAAGACATAATAGATATAATAGATATAGGTATAAGATACAGACATAATAGATATAATAGATATAGATATAAAATATAGACATAATAGATATAAGAGATATAGGTATAAAATATGGACATAATAGATATAGGTATAATTATAGACATAATAGATATAATAGATACAGGTGTTAAATATAGACATAATAGATATAGGAAGAAAATATGGACAAAATTGAAATAGGTATAAAATATAGAGAAAATATATATAAAAGACATAGGTATAAAATAAGACTTAATAGATACAATAGATATACCTATGAAATATAGACATAAAAGATATAATAGATATAGGTATAAAATAGAGACAGAGTAGATATAACAGATATAGGTATAAAATATAGACATAATAGATATAATAGATAGAGGTATAAAATAGAGATATAATAGATATAAGTATACAAAATAGACACAATAGATATACGTATAAAATACACACAAAATAGATATAACTGATATAGGTATAAAATATAGACCTAATAGATATAATAGATATAGGTATAAAATATAGACGTAATAGATATAATAGTTATTGGTATAAAATATAGACATAATAGATATAATAGATATATGTATAAAATGTAGACATAATAGATACAATAGTTATAGTTATAAAATATAGACATAATAGATATAGGTATAAAATATAGACATAATAGATATAAGAGATATGGTATAAAATATAGACATAATAGATATAATAGGAATAGGTATAAAATACAGACATAATAGATATAAGAAATACAGGAATAAAATATAGACATAATTGAAATAGGTATAAAATATAGACAAAATAGATATAAAAGATATCGGTATAAAATATAGACATAATAGATATAATAAATATAGGTATAAAATATAGACATAATATATATAATAGATATAGATATGAAATATAGACATAATAGATATAATAGGTATAGGTATGAAATATAGACATCATAGATATAATAGATATATGTTTAAGATATAGACATAATAGATACAATAGATATAGGTATAAAATATAGACATAATAGATATAGATATAGATATAAAATGTAGACATAATAGATATAGCTATAAAATATAGACATATTAGATATAATAATTACAGGTATAAAATATAGACATAATTGATAAAATAGATATAGCTACAAAATATAGGCATAATAGATATAGGTATAAACTATAGACAAAATAGATATAGGTACACAGTATAGTCATAAGAGATATAATAGATATACGCATAAAATAAAGATATAATCGATATAATAGATATAGATACAAAATATAGGCAAAATACATATTAGGTTACACCCCTCCCCCCCCCCCCTCTCCCCCCCCCCCCCCCCCCCCCCCCCCCCCCCCCCTCCCCTCCCCCCCCCCCCCCCCCCCCCCACCCCCCCCCCCCCCTCTCCCCCCCCTCAGTTAGCTAAAGAAATAAGAGATATAATAGATTTAGGCATATAAATATACACATAATAGAAATAATGATATAGGTATAAATATAGACAGACATAATAGATATAGGTATAAAATATAGACATTATAGATAAATAGATATAGGTATAAAGCATAGACATAATAGTATAATTGATATAGGTATAAAACTATAGACTTTGAAGATATAATAGATATAGGTATAAAATGTAGACATAATAGATATAATAGATATAGGTATAAAATATAGACATAATAGATATAGTATAAAATATGACATAATAGGTATAATTGTATAGTAACAATATAGACATAATAGATATAACATATATCAGTATTATAAATATAGACTTAATAGATATAATAGATATAGGTATAACATGTAAGTAATAGACATAATAGATATAGATATAAATCGAGACATAAAAGGTATAATGAGTATACGTATAACATATAGACATAATATATATATACATAGATTAAAAATATAGAATAATAGATAAATAAGATATGTTTATAAAATATAGACATAATAGATATAATAGATATAGGTGCAGATATGACTATAGACACGATAAGGTAGAAGATATCACAATAGATACAATAGAGATACGTATAAAAGATAGACATAATGATATAGATATAGGTATAAAATATAGATGAAATAGATATACGTGTGAAATATAGATTAATAGATATGATAGATATAGGTATAAAATATTGATATCATAAATAAGGTATCAAATATATGTGTAATAGTTATATAGATATAGGTAAAAATATAGATATAATAGATATATTTAAAAATATAAATATAACAGATAAAATAGATAAGGGTATAAAATATAGATAAAATATTTATAGGTATAAAATATAGAAAATAGGTATAATAGATATAGTATGTATACAGACATAATAGATACAATATAATAGTATAAAAATGTAGACTAATGGATATATATATATAGCAATAAAAAATAGATATAATACATATAGTTAAAATATAGATATAATTCATAGGTATAAAATATAGACAAAGATATAAAGATATACGTATAAAATATACAGAATAGAATCAATAGATATTGGTGTAAATATAGACATAATAGATATAGTATAAAATAGAGACATGATATATAAATGGATAAAGATATAAATATAGACAAAATATATAGAGTTGTAAAATATAGACATAATAGATATAATAATATAGGTGCAGAATAAGACATAATATCTAGTTATAAAATATAGACATAATAATTATAATAGATATAAGTTATAATTATATAAATACATATAGTATAACATTTAGACATAATAGATAGATAGATATAGGTATAAAATAAGATATAATAGAAAAGGTACAAAATAAGTTATAATAGATGTAGGTATATAATATAGATTATATAGATATATAGATATAGATATAAAATATAGACATAATAGATATAATAGGTTAGGTATAAAATATAGACATAATAGATATAATAGATATAGGTATAAAATGTAGACATAATAGATATAGATACAGGTATAATATATAGACATAATAGATATTATAGATATAGAGTATAAAATATAAGACAAATAGATGTATAGACATAGGTATAAAATAAGACATAATAGATAATATCGGTATAAAATATAAATAAAAGATATAATAGATAGGGGAATAAAATATAGATATAATAGTATAGGTATAAAATAGTCGATATAATAGACATGATAGATATATATATAAAATAGATGATAAATAGATATAGTATCAACTATAGATAAAGAGATATAATAGATATCGGTATATATATAAAATAATATATAATAGATATAATTATAAAAATAAAATATAATAAGATAATAGATTAGGTATAAAATATGGACATTATAGAATAGGTATAAAAATAGACATCATAGATATAATAGATACAGCTATAAAATACAGACATAATAGATATAATAGATATTGGTTAAATATACACATAATAGATATAATAGATATAGGTATCAAATATAGACATAATAGATACATAATATAGGTATACAATACAGACATAATAGATATAATGGAGTATCGGTATAAAATATAGACAAATAGATATAATAGATATAGGTATAAAAATATAGTCAAAATAGATATAGTCATAAAATATAGACATAATAGATATATGTATAGTTATAAAAATATAGTCATAATAGATATAGGTATAAAAATATAGAATAATAGATATAATAAAAAAGATAAGTGATAAAGTATAAGACATAATAGATTAATAGATTAGGTATAAATAAAGACATAATAGATTATAATGAGGTATAAAATATAGACATAATAGATTATATATGATAGAGGGAAATAAAAAATATAGGACATAATAGATATAATAGATATAGGTAAAAATATAGACGTCATAGATATAATAGATAAGGAAAAAAATATAGACAAATAGAAAAATTGATAGAGGTAGAAAATAAGACATAATAGGTATAGTGTGAAAATGTTTACATAATAGATATAAGAGATATAGTTATAAAATATAGACATAATAGTGATAATATATATAGGTATAAAATATAGACATAATAGATATAATCTATGTAAGTATAAAATATAGACAATAGATATAATAGATATAGGTATAAAATATAGACAAAATAAATATAATACATATAGGTATAAAATATAGACATAATAGATATAACAGATATAGGTATGAAATATGGACATAAGGGATATAATAGATATAGGTATCATATATAGACATAATAGATATAATAGATATAGGTATAAAAGACAGACATAATAGATATAATAGATATCGGTATAAAAGACATAATAGATATTAGACATATAGGTATAAAATATAGACATAATAGATGTAATAGATATACGTGAAAAATATAGAGAGAATACGTATAATAAATGTAGATATAACATACAGATATATTAGATGTAATAGATATAGGTATAAAATATAGACAAAATAGATACAATAAATGCAGGTTTAAAATATAGACATAATAGATATAATGGATATTGGCATAAAATATACATACAATAGATATAGGTATAAAATATAGATATAATAGATATGACGGATACAAGTATAAAATATAGATATAATATATATGATGGATATAGGTATAATATGTAGATATAATAGATATAGATAAAAATGTAGATATAATAGCCATAATAGATATAGGTGTAAAATACACATATAACAGATAGAAGTATAAAATATAGACAAAATAGATATAATAGATATAGCTGTAAAATATAGACATAATATATAGGTATAAAATTTTGTCATAATTGATATAATAGATAAAGGTATAAAATATATACATAATAGTTATAATAGATGGAGATATAAAATATAGACATAGTAGATATCATACATATAGGTATTAAATATAGACATAATAGATATAATAGATATAGGTATAAAATATAGATAGAATAGATATAATAGATATAGGTATCAAATACAGACATAATAGATATAACAGATATAGGTATAAAATATAGACAGATATAATAGATATAGGTATAAAATATAGACATAATAGATATAATAGATATAGTTATGAAATGTAGACATAATAGATGTAGGTATAAATTATTGACATAATGGATATAATAGATACAGGTATAAAATACAGACATAATAGGTATAGGTATAATATATAGACATAATAGGTATAATAGATATAGGTATAAAATATAGACATAATAGATGTAATAGATATCGGTTTAAAATATAGACATAATAGATGTAGGTATAAAATAAAGACATAATAGATACAATATATAGGTATAAAATATAGACATAATAGGTATAGATATAAAATATAGACATAATATATATAATGGATATAGATATAAAATATAGACATAATATATAGTTATGAAATATAGACATAATAGATAAAATAGATATAGGTTTAAAATATAGACATAATATATAGTTATAAAATATAGACATAATAGTTATAATTGATATAGGTACAAAATATAGACATAATAGATATAGGTATAATATTTAGACATAATAGATATAATAGATATAGGTATAAAATAAAGACATAATAGATATAATAGATATAGGTATAAATTATACACATAATAGATATAATAGATATAGGTATAAAATATAGACAAAATAGATAGAGGTATAAAATAGAGACATGATAGATATAATAGATATAGTTATAAAATATAGACGTAAAAGATATTATAGATATAGCTATAAAATATAAACATAATAGATATAATTGATATGGGTAAAATATAGACATAATAGATATAATAGATATAGGTATGAAATACAGACATAATAGATATAATAGATATAGGTATAAAATATAGACAAAATAGATATGATATATATAGTTATAAAATGTGGACATAATAGATATGATAGATATCGGTATAAAAAACAGACATAATAGATATAATAGAAATAGGTATAAAATATAGACATAATAGATATAATAGATATAGGTATAAAACATGGACATTATAGATATAATAGATACAGGTATAAAATACAGATATAATAGATGTATGTATAAAATATTGATATAATAGATATAATAGATAGACATAATAGATATAATAGATATATATATAAAATATAGATTCAATAGCTATAATGGATATGGGTATCAAATATACATATAATAGATATAGGTATAAAATATAGATATAGTGGATATAATAGATATAGGTATGAAATATAGACATAATGGATATAATAGATATAGGTATAAAGTATAGACATCATAGATATAATAAATAAAGATATAAAATATAGACATAATAGATATCATAGATATTGGTATTAAATATAGACATAACAGATATAGGTATAAAATGAAGACATAATAGATATAATAGATATAGATAAAAAATACAGACATAATAGATATAGGTATAAAATATAAACGTAATAGATGTAATAGATATAGGTATAGAATATAGACATAATAGGTAAAATAGATATAGGTGTAAAATATAGACATAATAGATACAATAGATACAGATATAAAATATAGATATAATAGATATAAGTATAAAATATACTTATAATAGTTATAATAGATATACGTATAAAAAGTAGATATAATAGATACAGGTATAAAATATAGACATCAGATATAATAGATATAGCTATAAAATATAGATTTAATAGATATAATTATAAAAAATATAAATATAATAGATATAATTTATATAGGTAAAAAACATAGATATAATGTATATAGGTATAAAATATTGTTATAATAGATATAGGTATAAAATATAGATATATTAGATATAATAAATATAGGTATAAAATATAGACATAATAGATATAATTGATTAGAGTTATAAAATATAGACCTAATAGATATAATAGATAGAGGGATAAAATATAGACATAATAGATATAATAGATATAGGTATAAAATACAGACATAATAGATAAAGTAGATATAGGTATAAAATATACACATAATATATATGATAGATATAGGTATAAAATATACACAGATATAATAAATATAGGTTAAAAATATAGACAGAATAGATATAATACATAGGTATAAAATATAGACAAAATAGGCATAATACATACAGGTGGAAAATATAGATATAATAGATATGGGTATAAAATATAGACATAATAGTTATAATAGAAATACTTATAAAATATAGATATAGTATATATAGATATAAAATAAAAAAATAATAGATATAATAGATACAGGTACAAAATATAGATATAATAGATATAATTATAAAATATAAGTATAATAGATATAATAGATATAGGTAAAAATGTAGACATAATGGATATAATAGATATAGGTATAAAATATACACATAATAGATATAATAGATATAGGTATGAAAGGTAGACAAAATAGATATAGGTATAAAATATAGACAGAATAGATATAACACATATAGTTATAAAATATAGACATAATAGTTATAATAGATATAGGTATAAATATAGACATAATAGATATAGGTATAAAATATAGACATAATAGATATAATAGATATAGGTATAAAATATAGACATAATAGATACAATAGATATAGACATAGTAGATATAATAGATATAAGTATAAAATATAGACATAATAGATATAATAGATATAGGCATGAAATATAGACATATTAGATATAGGTATAAAATATAGACATAATAGATACAATAGATACAGGTATAAAATATAGAAATAATAGATATAATAGTTATAGGTATAAAATATAGACATAATAGATATAGGTATCAAGTATAGATATAATAGATATAATAGATATAGGTATGAAATTTAGACATAATAGATATAATAGATATAGGTATAAAATATAGATATAATTGATATAATAGATAAACGTATAAAACATAGATATAATTGATATAGGCACAAAATATAGATATAATAGATATAATAGACATAAGTATAAAATATAGATATAATAGACATAATGATAAAATATAAATACAATAGATATGATAGATATAGGTATAAAATATAGACATAATAGATACAATAGATATAGACATAATAGATATAATAGATATAGGTATAAAATATAGACATAATAGATATAATAGACATAGGTATAAAATGTAGACATAATAGATATAATAGATATAGGGATAAAATATAGACATAAAAGATATAATGCATATAGGTATAAAATATAGACATCATCGATGTAATAGATAAAGGTATAAAATATAGACATAATAGATGTAGACATAAAATATAGATATAATAGATAGAATAGATAGAGATATAAAATATAGACATAGATATATAGTTATAGATATAATGTAGATATAGATATTAATACCTGTGTAATAGATATAGGTATAAAATACAGACATAATTGATATAGGTATAAAATATAGACATAATAGATATAGGAATAAAATATAGACATAATGGACATAATTGATATAGGTATAAAATATAGACATAATAGATATAATAGATATAGGTATAAAATATAGGCATAATAGATATAATAGAGGTATAAAATATAGACATAAGAGATATAATTGATAGAGTTATAAAAAATAGACATAATAGATATAATAGATAGAGGGGTAAAATGTAGACATAATAAATATAATAGATATAGGTATAAAATACAGACATAATAGATATAATAGATATAGGTATAAAATATAGACATAATAGATATAATAGATATATGTTAAAAATATAGACAAAATACTTATAGATATAAAATATAGACATAATAGATATAATAGATACAGGTATAGAATATAGACATAATGGATATAATAGATATAGGTATAAAATATAGACATAATACATATAATAGATATAGGTATAAAATATAGACATAATAGATATAATAGATATAGTTATGAAATATAAATATAAGATATAGGTATAACATATAGACATAATAGATAAAATAGATATAGGTATATAATATAGACATAAAAGATATAATAGATATACCTATAAAATATAGACATAATAGATATAGGTATAAAATATAGACATAATAGATATAAAAGATATAGGTATAAAATATAGACGTAATAGTGGTATAAAATATAGACAAAATAGGTATAGGTATAAAATATAGACATAATAGATATACCTATAAAATATAGACATAACACTTATAATAGATAGAGGTATAAAATATAGACATAATAGATATAATAGATATAGGTATAAAATATAGACATTATAGATACAATAGATATAGGTATAGAATATAGACATAATAGATATAATAGATATAGGTATAAAATATAGACATAATAGATATAATAGATACAAGTATAAAATATAGAAATAATAGATATGATGGATATACGTATAAAATATAGATATAATAGATATAGATATAAAACGTAGATATAATAGATATAATAGATATAGGTGTAAAATATAGATATAATAGACATGGGTATAATATATAGACATAATAGATATAATAGATATAGTTGTAAAATATATCCATAATACATAGATATAAAATTTAGTCATAATAGATATAATTGATATATGTATAAAATATGGTCATAATAGATATAATAGATGTAGGTATAAAATATAGACATAATACATATAATAGATATAGACATAATAGATATAGGTATAAAATATAGTCAGAGATAAAATAGATATATAAAATATAGACATAATATATATAATAGAGCAATAAAACAGACATAACAAATATAATAGATATAGGTATAAAATATAAACGTAACAGATATAATGGATATACGTATTGAATATAGACATAATAGATATAATAGATATAGATATAAAATATAGACATAACAGATATAATAGATATAGTTATAGAATATAGACATAATAGATATAATAGATATAGGTATAAAATATAGACATAATAGATATAATAGATATAGCTATAGAATATGGATACAATAGATATAATAGATATACGTATAAAATATAGATATAATTGATATAGGCATAAAATATAGATATAATAGATATAATAGATATAAGTATAAAATATAGATATAATAGACATAATTTTAAAATATAAATATAATAGATATAATAGATATAGGTATTAAATATAGATATAAGAAATATAGGTATAAAATATAGTTATAATAGATATAGGTATAAAATATAGATATAATAGATATAATAGTGTTATAAAATATAGACATAATAGATATAATAGATATAGGTATAAAATATAGACATAATAGATATAATAGATATAGGTATAGAATATAGACATAATAGGCGGAGCAAGATGACCGAATAGGAACAGCTCCAGTCTCCAATTCCCAGCGGGAGCGACACAGAAGACCGGTGATTTCTGCATTTGCAACTGAGGTACTGGGGTCATCTCATTAGGGAGTGGCGGACAATCGGTGCTGGTCAACTGCTGCAGCCTGACCAGCGAGAGCTGAAGCAGGGCGAGGCATCGCCTCACCTGGAAGCGCAAGGGGGAAGGGGATCCGTTTTCCTAGCCAGGGGAACTGAGACACACAACACCTGGAAAATCGGGTAACTCCCACCCCAATACTGCGCTGTAAGCATACAGGCACACCAGGAGAATATATCCCACACCTGGCCGGGAGGGTCCCACGCCCACGAAGCCTCCCTCACTGCTAACACAGCAGTCTGCCGCGATCTATCCGCAAGGCAGCAGCGAGGCTGGGGGAGGGGCGCCCGCCATTGCTGAGGCTTAAGTAGGTAAACAAAGCCGCTGGGAAGCTCGAACTGGGTGGAGCTCACAGCAGCTCAAGGAAGCCTGCCTGTCTCTGTAGTCTCCACCTCTGGGGACAGCGCACAGCTGAAGACCAACAGGGGAAGTAGTGGGAGCCGGTGCAGACGCGAACGACTCTGTCTGACAGCTTTGGGGACAGCCGCGGATCTCCCAACGCGGAGGTTGAGATCTGAGAACGGACAGACTGCCTGCTCAGGTGTGTTCCTGACCCCTGAGTAGCCTAGCTGGGAGAAATCCCCCACTAGGGGCAGTCTGACACCCCACACCTCACAGGGTGGAGTACACCCCTGAGAGGAAACTTCCAAAGGAAGAATCAGACAGGTACACTCGCTGTTCAGCAATATTCTATCTTCGGCAACCTCTGCTGCTGATACCCAGGCAAACAGCGTCTGGAGTGGACCTCAAGCAATCTCCAACAGACCAACAGACAGTCCTTCTGACTGTCAGAAGGAAAACTATCAAACAGGAAGGACACCTATACCAAAACCCCATCAGTACGTCACCACCATCAAAGACCAGAGACAGATAAAACCACAAAGATGGGGAAGAAGCAGGGCAGAAAAGCTGGAAATTCAAAAAATAAGAGCGCATCTCCCCCTGCAAAGGAGCGCAGCCCATCGCCAGCAACGGATCAAAGCTGGTCAGAGAATGACTTGGACGAGAGGAGAGAAGAAGGCTTCTATCCAAACTTATCAGAGCTAAAGGAGGAATTACGTACCCAGCGCAAAGAAACTAAAAATCTTGAAAAAAGAGTGGAAGAATTGACAGCTAGACTAATTAATGCAGAGAAGATCGTAAACGAAATGACAGAGATGAAAACCATGACACGAGAAATACGTGACAAATGCACAAGCTTCAGTTACCGACTCGATCAACTGGAAGAAAGAGTATGAGCGATTGAAGATCAAATGAATGAAATGAAGCGAGAAGAGAAACCAAAAGAAAAAAGAAGAAAAAGAAATGAGCAAAGCCTGCAAGAAGTATGGGATTACGTAAAAAGACCAAATCTACGTCTGATTGGGGTGCCTGAAAGTGAGGGCGAAAATGGAACCAAGTTGGAAAACACTCTTCAGGATATCATCCAGGAGAACTTCCCCAACCTAGTAGGGCAGGCCAACATTCAAATTCAGGAAATACAGAGAACGCCACAAAGATACTCCTCCAGAAGAGCAACTCCAAGACACATCATTGCCAGATTCACCAAAGTTGAAATGAAGGAAAAAATCTTAAGGGCAGCCAGAGAGAAAGGTCGGGTTACACACAAAGGGAAGCCCATCAGACTAACAGCAGATCTCTCGGCAGAAACTCTACAAGCCAGAAGAGAGTGGGGCCAACATTCAACGTTCTTAAAGAAAAGAATTTTAAAGCCAGAATTTCATATCCAGCCAAACTAAGTTTCATAAGTGAAGGAGAAATAAAATCCTTTACAGATAAGCAAATGCTTAGAGATTTTGTCACCACCAGGCCTGCCTTACAAGAGACCCTGAAGGAAGCCCTAAACATGGAAAGGAACAACCGGTACCAGCCATCGCAAAAACATGCCAAAATGTAAAGACCATCGAGGCTAGGAAGAAACTGCATCAACTAACGAGCAAAATAACCAGTTAATATCATAATGGCAGGATCAAGTTCACACATAACAATATTAACCTTAAATGTTAATGGACTAAATGCTCCAATTAAAAGACACAGACTGGCAAACTGGATAAAGAGTCAAGACCCATCAGTCTGCTGTATTCAGGAGACCCATCTCACATGCAGAGACATACATAGGCTCAAAATAAAGGGATGGAGGAAGATCTACCAAGCAAATGGAGAACAAAAAAAAGCAGGGGTTGCAATCCTTGTCTCTGATAAAACAGACTTTAAACCATCAAAGATCAAAAGAGACAAAGAAGGCCATTACATAATGGTAAAGGGATCAATTCAACAGCAAGAGCTAACTCTCCTAAATATATATGCACCCAATACAGGAGCACCCAGATTCATAAAGCAAGTCCTTAGAGACTTACAAAGAGACTTAGACTCCCATACAATAATAATGGGAGACTTCAACACTCCGCTGTCAACATTAGACAGATCAACGAGACAGAAGGTTAACAAGGATATCCAGGAATTGAACTCATCTCTGCACCAAGCGGACCTAATAGACATCTATAGAACTCTCCACCCCAAATCAACAGAATATACATTCTTCTCAGCACCACATCGCACTTATTCCAAAATTGACCACATAATTGGAAGTAAAGCACTCCTCAGCAAATGTAAAAGAACAGAAATTATAACAAACTGTCTCTCAGACCACAGTGCAATCAAACTACAACTCAGGACTAAGAAACTCAATCAAAACCGCTCAACTACATGGAAACTGAACAACCTGCTCCTGAATGACTACTGGGTACATAACGAAATGAAAGCGGAAATAAAGATGTTCTTTGAAACCAATGAGAACAAAGATACAACATACCAGAATCTCTGGGACACATTTAAAGCAGTGTGTAGAGGGAAATTTATAGCACTAAATGCCCACAAGAGAAAGCAGGAAAGATCGAAAATTGACACTCTAACATCACAATTAAAAGAACTAGAGAGGCAAGAGCAATCACATTCAAAAGCTAGCAGAAGGCAAGAAATAACTAAGATCAGAGCCGAACTGAAGGAGATAGAGACACAAAAAACCCTCCAAAAAATCAATGAATCCAGGAGTTGGTTTTTTGAAAAGATCAACAAAATTGACAGACCGCTAGCAAGGCTAATAAAGAAGAAAAGAGAGAGGAATCAAATAGATGCAATAAAAAATGATAAAGGGGATATCACCACTGACCCCACAGAAATACAAACTACCATCAGAGAATACTATAAACGCCTCTACGCAAATCAACTAGAAAATCTAGAAGAAATGGATAATTTCCTGGACACTTACACTCTCCCAAGGCTAAACCAGGAAGAAGCTGAATCCCTGAATAGACCAATAGTAGGCTCTGAAATTGAGGCAACAATTAATAGCCTACCCACCAAAAAAAGTCCAGGACCAGATGGATTCACAGCTGAATTCTACCAGAGGTACAAGGAGGAGCTGATACCATTCCTTCTGAAACTATTCCAATCAATAGAAAAAGAGGGAATCCTCCCTAACTCATTTTATGAGGCCAACATCATCCTGATACCAAAGCCTGGCAGAGACACAACAAAAAAAGAGAATTTTAGACCAATATCCCTGATGAACATTGATGCAAAAATTCTCAATAAAATACTGGCAAACCGGATTCAGCAGCACATCAAAAAGCTTATCCACCATGATCAAGTGGGCTTCATCCCTGGGATGCAAGGCTGGTTCAACTTTCGCAAATCAATAAACGTAATCCAGCATATAAACAGAACCAAAGACAAGAACCACATGATTGTCTCAATAGATGCAGAAAAGGCTTTTGAGAAAATTCAACAGCCCTTCATGCTAAAAACGCTCAATAAATTCGGTATTGATGGAACGTACCTCTAAATAATAAGAGCTATTTACGACAAACCCACAGCTAATATCATACTGAATGGGCAAAAACTGGAAAAATTCCCATTGAAAACTGGCACAAGAGAGGGACGCCCTCTCTCACCACTCCTATTCAACATAGTGTTGGAAGTTCTGGCTAGGGCAATCAGGCAAGAGAAAGAAATCAAGGGTATCCAGTAAGGAAAAGAAGAAGTCAAATTGTCCCTGTTTGCAGATGACATGATTGTATATTTAGAAAACCCCATCGTCTCAGCCCAAAATCTCCTTAAGCTGATAAGCAACTTCAGCAAAGTCTCGGGATACAAAATTAATGTGCAAAAATCACAAGCATTCTTATAAATCAGCAACAGACAAGCAGAGAGCCAAATCAGGAATGAACTTCCATTCACAATTGCTTCAAAGAGAATAAAATACCTAGGAATCCAGCTTACAAGGGATGTCAAGGACCTCTTCAAGGAGAACTACAAACCACTGCTCAGTGAAATAAAAGAGGACACAAACAAATGGAAGAACATACCATGCTCATGGATAGGAAGAATCAATATCGTGAAAATGGCCATACTCCCCAAGGTTATTTATAGATTCAATGCCATCCCCATCAAGCTACCAATGAGTTTCTTCACAGAATTGGAAAAAACTGCTTTAAAGTTCATATGGAACCAAAAAAGAGCCCGCATTGCCAAGACAATCCTAAATCAAAAGGACAAAGCTGGAGGCGTCACGCTACCTGACTTCAAACTATACTACAAGGCTACAGGCACCAAAACAGCATGGTACTGGTACCAAAACAGAGCTATAGACCAATGGAACAGAACAGAGTCCTCAGAAATAATACCGCACATCTACAGCCATCTGATCTTTGACAAACCTGAGAGAAACAAGACATGGGGAAACGATTCCCTATTTAATAAATGGTGCTGGGAAAATTGGCTAGCCATAAGTAGAAAGCTGAAACTGGATCCTTTCCTTACCCCTTATACGAAGATTAATTCAAGATGGATTAGAGACTTAAATGTTAGACCTAATACCATAAAAACCCTAGAAGAAAATCTAGGTAGTACCATTCAGGACATAGGCATGGGCAAGGACTTCATGTCTAAAACACCAAAAGCAACGGCAGCAAAAGCCAAAATTGACAAATGGGATCTAATTAAACTAAAGAGCTTTTGCACAGCAAAAGAAACTACCATCAGAGTGAACAGGCAACCTACAGAATGGGAGAAAATTTTTGCAACCTACTCATCTGACAAAGGGCTAATATCCAGAATCTACGAAGAACTCAAACAAATATACGAGAAAAAAACAAACAACCCCATCAAAAAGTGGGGAAAGGATATGAACAGACATTTCTCAAAAGAAGATATTCATACAGCCAACAGACACATGAAAAAATGCTCATCATCACTGGCCATCAGAGAAATGCAAATCAAAACCACAATGAGATCTCACACCAGTTAGAATGGCAATCATTAAGAAGTCAGGAAACAACAGGTGTTGGAGAGGATGTGGAGAAATAGGAACACTTTTACACTGTTGGTGGGATTGTAAACTAGTTCAACCATTATGGAAAACAGTATGGCAATTCCTCAAGGATCTAGAACTAGATGTACCATATGACCCAGCCATCCCACTACTGGGTATATACCCAAAGGATTATAAATTATTCTACTACAAAGACACATGTACACGTATGTTTATTGCGGCACTATTCACAATAGCAAAGACTTGGAATCAACCCAAATGTCCATCTGTGACAGACTGGATTAAGAAAATGTGGCACATATACACCATGGAATACTATGCAGCCATAAAAAAGGATGAGTTTGCGTCCTTTGTAGGGACATGGATGCAGCTGGAAACCATCATTCTTAGCAAACTATCACAAGAAGAGAAAACCAAACACCGCATGTTCTCACTCATAGGTGGGAACTGAACAATGAGATCACTTGGACTCGGGAAGGGGAACATCACGCACTGGGGCCTATCATGGGGAGGGGGGAGGGGGGAGGGGGGAGGAGGGAGGGCTTGCATAGGGGAGTTATAAAAGATATAAATGATGAATTGATGGGTGCTGACGAGTTGATGGGTGCACACCAACATGGCATAAGTATACATATGTAAAAAACATGCACGTTATGCACAAGTACCCTAGAACTTAAAGTATAATAAAAAAAATATATATATAGATATAATAGATAGAATAGATAGAGGTATAAAATATACACATAATAGTTACAGGAATAAAATATATACACAACAGATATAAGAGATATAGTTATGAAATATAGACATAATAGGTATAATAGATATATTTATAAAATATAGACATGATAGATATAATAGATATAGGTATAAAATATAGACATAATAGATATAATAGATATAGGTATAAAATGTAGACATAATAGATATAATAGATATCGGTATAAAATAGAGACATAATGGATATAGGTATAAAATATAGACAAAATAGATATAGGTATAAAATATAGACATAATAGATATAACAGATATAGGTATAAAATATAGACATAATACATACAATAGATATAGGTATAAAATATAGACATAATAGATATAATAGATATAGGAATAAAATATAGACATAATAGATGTAACAAATATAGGTATAAAAAAGAGACATAATAGATTTGATGGATATAGGTATAAAATATAGACACAAAAGATATAATAGACATAGGTATAAAATATACACATAATAGACATAATAGATATAGGCACAAAATATAGACATAATAGATATAATAGATAAAGGTATAAAATATAGATATAATAGATATAGGTATAAAGTAGTGATATAATAGATATAATAAATATATGTATAAAATATAGATATAATAGATATAATAGATATAGGTATAAAATATAGATATAATAGATATAATTATAAAATATAAATCTAATAGGTATGATAGATATAGGTATTAAATATAGATATAAGAAATATAGGTATAATATATAGCTATAATAGATATAGGTATAAAATATAGATATAATAGATATAATAGATAGATTTATAAAATATAGACATAATAGATATAATAGATAAAGGTAAAAAATATAGACAAAATAGTTATAGGTATCAAATATAGACATAATAGATATAATAGATATAGGTATAAAATATAGGTATAATAGATATAATAGATATAGGTATAAAATATAAACATAATAGATATAATAGATATAGGTATAAAATATAGACATAATAGACATAGATATAGGTATAAAATATATTCATAATATATATAGGTATAAAATGCAGACATAATAGATATAATAGATATAGATATTAAATACAGACATAATAGATATTGGTATAAAATATAGACATAATAGATATAGGTATAAAATATAGACATAATAGATATAGTTATAAAATATAGACATAATAGATATAATAAATATAGGTATAAAATATAGACTTAATAGATATAGGTTTACAATATAGACATAAAAGGTGTAATAGATATAGGTATAAAATACAGACATAATAGATATAATAGATATAGGTATAAAATATACACGTAATAGATACAATGGATATAGGTATAAAGTATAGACATCAGAGATATAGGTATAAAATATAGACATAATATAATAGATAGAGGTATAATATATAGACATAATAGATATACGTATAAAATATACACATAATAGATATAATAGATATAGGTATAAAATATAGACATAAAAGATATAATAGAGGTATAAAATATAGACGTAATAGATATAATAGATATAAACATAATAGATATAATAGATATAGGTATAAAATATAGACATATTAGATATAATAGATATAGGTATACAATGTAGACATAATAGATCTAATAGACAGTTATAAAATCTAGACATCATAGATATAATAGATATAGGTATAAAATATAGACATAATAGATATAGGTATAAAATATAGACATAATAGATACAATAGAAAAAGGTATAAAATATAGACATTATAGATATAGGTATAAAATACAGAAATAAAAGACATAGGTAAAAAATATAGATGTAAGATATAAAATAGATATAGGTATAAAATATAGATATAGTGGATACAATAGATATAGGTATAAAATATAGACATAATAGATATAGGAATAAAATATCGACGTAATAGATATAATAGAAAAAGATATAAAATATAGACATAATAGATATAATAGATATTGGTAAAAAATATAGACATAATAGATATAGGTATAAAATATAGACATAATGGATATAATAGATATAGGTATAAAATAGAGACATAATAGATATAAGAGATAGAGTAATAAAATATAGACATAATAGTTACAATAGATATAGGTATAAAATATAGACATAATAGATACAATAGATATAGGTATAAAATATTGACATAATAGATATAATAGATATAGGTATAAAATGTAGACATAATACATATAATAGATATCGGTATAAAATATAGACATAATAGATAGTATAGATATAAGTATAAAATAAAGACATAATATATATTAGTATAAAATACAGACACAATAGATATAGGTATAAAATATAGACATAACAGATATACCTATAAAATATAGACATAACAGTTATAATAGATATAGGTATAAAATATAGACATAACAGATATAATAGATATAGGTATAAAATATAGCCATAATAGATATAATAGATATAGGTATAAAATAAAGAAAAAATAGATATAGGTATAAAATATAGACATAATAGATATAATAGATACAGGTATAAAATATAGATATCATAGATATAGGTATAAAATAGAGATGTAATAGATATAATAGATAGACATAATACATATAATCGATATAGGTATAAAATATAGATATAATAGATATAATGGATATGGGTATAAAATATGCATATAATAGATATAGGTATAAAATATTATCATAATAGATATAGGTATAAAATATAGAAAAAATAGATATAATACATAAAGGTGTAAAATGTAGACATTATAGATATAGGTATAAAATATAGTAATAATATATATAGGTATAAAATATAGATATAATATATATATTAGGTATAGGTATAAAATACAGACGTAATAGATATAGGTATAAAATACAGACATCATAGATATAGGTATAAAATATAGACATAATAGATATACCTATAAAATATAGACATAACAGTTATAACAGATATAGGTATAAAATACAGACATAATAGATACAATAAATATAGGTATAAAATATAGCCATAGGAGATAAAATAGATATAGGTATAAAATATAGACATAATAGATATAGGTATAAAATAAAGACATAATTGATATAATAGATATAGGTATAAAATATAGACATAATATATATAAAAGATATACGTATAAAATATAGACATAATAGATATAATAGATATAGGTATAAAATAAAGACAGAAGAGATATAGGTATAAAATATAGACATAATAGATACACATAATAGATATAATAGATATAGTTATAAAATGTAGAAATAATAGATATAATAGATATAGGGATAAAATATAGACATAAAATATATAATACACATAGGTATAAAACATAGACATCATCGATATAACAGATATAGGTTTAAAATATAGCCATAATAGATATAGATAGAAAATATATACATAATAGATATAAGAGACATAGTTATAAAATATAGACATAATAGTTATAATAGATATATGTATAAAATATAGACATAATATATATAATATATATAAGTATAAAATATAGACTTAATAGATATAATAGATATAGGTATAAAATGTAGACATAATAGATATAAGAGATAAAGTTATAAAATATAGACATAATAGTTATAATAGATATAGGTATAAAATACAGATATAATAGATACAAAAAATATAGGTATAAAATATAGACATAAGAGATATAATAGATATAGGCATAAAATGTAGACATAATAGATATAATAGATATAGGTATAAAATAAAGACATAATAGATATTCGTATAAAATATAGACATAATAGATATCGGTATAAAATATAGACATAATAGATATATCTATAAAATATACACATAAGAGTTTTAATAGATATAGGTATAAAATATAGACATAATAGATATAATAGATATAGGTATAAAATATAGCCATAATAGATATATCAGATATAGCTATAAAATATAGACATAATAGATAGTTATAAAATACAGACATAATAGATATAATAGATATAGGTATGAAATACAGACTTAATAGATATTATAGATATAGGTATAAAATATAGACAAAATAGATGTAATAGACATAGGTATAAAATATAGACATAATAGATATAATAGATATCGGTATCAAATATAGATATAAAAGATATAATAGATAGGGGTATAAAATATAGATATAATAGATATAGGTATAAAATATCTATATAGTAGATATAATAGATATACGTATAAAATATAGTTATAATAGATATAGGTATGACATATAGATATAATAGATATAATAGATATAGGTATAAAATATAGATAAAATAGATATCGGTATAAAATATGGTTATAATAGATATAGGTATAAAATATAGATATAATAGATATAATAGATGTATAAAAAAAGATATAATAGATACAGGTATAAAATGTAAACAATAGATATAATAGATATATGTATAAAATATAGATATAATAGATATAAAGGATATAGTTATTAAATATAGATATAATAGATATAGGTATAAAATATAAATATAGTGGATAAAATGAATATAGGCATAAAAAATAGACATAATAGATATAATAGATATAGGTCTGAAATATAGACATAATAGATATAATAGATAAAGATATAAAATATAGACATAATAGATATAGGTATAAAGTATAGACACATTAGATATAAAAGATATAGGTATAAAATATAGATATAAGAGGTATAGTTGATAAAGATATAAAACATAGACATAATAGATATAATAGATATAGGTATAAAATATAGACAGAATAGATAAGGGTATAAAATATATACATAATAGATATAATAGATATAGGTATAAAATATCAACATAAGAGATATAATATTTATAGGTATAAAATATAGACATTATACATATAATCGATACAGGTATAAAATATAGACATCATAAATATAGGTATAAAGTATTGACATAATAGATATAATAGATATAGGTATAAAATATAGACATAATACATACAATAGATATAGGTATAAAATATAGACATAAGAGATATGATAGATATAGGTATAAAATATAGACATAATAGATATAAAAGATATAGGTATAAAATATAGACATAATAGATATCATAGATAAAGGTATAAAATATAGACATAATAGATATAGGTATAAAATATAGATATAATAGATATAAAAGACATAGCTACAAAATATAGACATAATAGATATCATAGATAAAGGTATAAAATATAGACATAATAGACAGAGGTATAAAATATAGATATAATAGATATAACAGATATAGGTACAGAATATAGACATAATAGACATAAGAGGTATAGGTATAAAATATAGACATAATAGATATAATAGATATAGGTTTAAAATATACACAATACATATAGAGATAAAAAATATAGAAATTAGATATAATACATATAGGTATCAAATATAAACATAATAGTTATAGGTATAAAACAGAGACATAATAGATACCATAGATATAGGTATAAAATATTGACATAAAAGATATAATAGATATAGGTATAAACTATATACATAATAGATATAATACATATAGGTATAAAATATAGACATAAGAGATGTAATACATACAGGCATAAAATACAGATGTAATAGATATAATGGATATACGTATAAAATACAGATATAATAGATATAATAGATATAGGTATAAAATATAGATATAATACATATAGGTATAAAATATGAATATAATTGATATAATCGATATAGGTATAAAATATAGATATAATATATAGGTATAAAATATAGATATAATGGATATAATAGATGTAGGTATAAAATATAGATATAATAGATATAGGTATAAAATATAGATATAATATATATAATAGATTCCAGAAGAAAATACACATATAATTGATATAATTATAAAAAATAAATAGAATAGATATAATAGATATCGGTATAAAACATAGACATAATAGATATAGTAGATACAGGTATAAAATATAGACATCATAGATATAATAGATATAGGTATAAAATATAGACATAATAGATATGATATATAGGGGTATAAAATATAGACATAATACATAAGATATATATGTATAAAATATAGACATAATAGATATGATATACATAGGTATAAAATATAGACATTATAGATATAATAGATATAGGTATAAAATTTAGACATAATAGATATAATAGATATAGGTATAAAATATTGACATAATAGATATAATAGATACAGGTACAAAATAGAGATATAATAGATATAGGTATAAAATATAGATATAATAGATATAATAGATATAATATATATCTATAAGGAGTAGATATAATAGATACAGGTATAAAAGATAGACTATATATATAATAGATATAGATATAAAAAATAGATATAATAGATATAATTATAAAATATAAATGTAACAGATATAATAGATATAGGTAAAATAATATAGATATAATGGATATAGGTATAAAATATGGTTATAATATATATAGGTATAAAATATAGACATAATAGATCTAGGTATAAAGTACAGACACAATAGATATAATGGATATAGGTATAAAACATAGACGTAACGGATATAATAGATATAGGTATAAAATATCGACACAATAGATATAAGAGATGGAGGTATAAAATTTAGACATAATAGATATAATAGATAGAGTTATAAAATATAGACATAACAGACATAATAGATAGATGTATAAATTATAGACATAATAGATATAATAGGTAGAGGTAAAATATAGACATAATAGATATAATAGATATAGGTATAAAATATAGACATAATAGGTATAATAGATATAGGTATAAAATATAGACATAATAGATATAACAGATATAGGTATAAAATATAGACATAATATATATAATGCATAGAGGTACAAAAGAAGACATAATAGACATAATAGATAGATGTATAAATTATACACATAATAGATACTATTGCTAGAGGTAAAATATAGACATAATAATCAGATATAGGTATAAAATATAGACATGAGAGATATAGGTATAAAATATAGACATAATATATATAGGTTTTAAATATAGACATAACAGATGTAGGTATAAAATATAGACATAATAGATATAGGTATAAAATATAGACATAATAGATATAATAGATATAGTTATAAAATATAGACATAATAGATATAATACATAGTGTTATAAAATATAGACATAATAGATATAACAGATATAGGTATAAAATATACATATAATAGATATAGGTATAAAATATAGATATAATACTTATAATTGATACAGGTATAAAATATACATATAATAGATATAGTTATAAAATATAAATATAACAGATAAAATAGATATAGGTATGAAATATAAATATAATGTATATTGGTATAAAATATAGACATAATAGGTATCGGTATAAAGTACAGACACAATAGATACATTGAATATAGGTATAAAATGTAGACATAAGAGATATAATAGATATAGGTATAAAATATAGACATAATATATATAATAGATATAGGTAAAAAATATAGACATAATAGATATAAAAATGTAAGTACAAAATACAGACATAACAGATAAAATAGATATAGGTATAAAATATAGACATAATAGATATAATAGATACAGGTATAAGATATGGATATAATAGGCATAATAGATATACGTATAAAATAGAGTTATAATAGATATAGGTATAAAATATAGATATAGTAGTTATAATAGACATAGGTATAAAATACAGACATAATATATATAATAGATATAGGTAAAAAATATAGACATAATAGATAAAATAAACATAGGTATAATATATAGACATAATAGATATAGTTATAAAATATAGACATAATAGATATAGGTATAAAATATAGATATAATAGATAAAATAGATATAGTTATAAAATATAGACATAATAGATATAATAGACATAGGTATAAAATATAGACATAATAGATAAAATATATATATACATAATAGGTATAATATATATAGGTATAAAATATAAACACAATAGATATAATAGATATAGGTATGAAATATAGACATAATAGATAGAGGTATTAAATATAGACATAATAGATAAAATAGAAATAGGTATAAAATATAGACATAGTAGATATAGGTATAAAATATAGACATAATAAATTTAACAGATATAGTTATAAAATATAGACATCATAGATATAATCGATATAGGTATAAAATATAGACATAATAGATATAATCGATATAGGTATAAAATATAGACATAATAGATATCGGTATCAAGTATAGATATAATGGTTACAATAGATATAGGTATGAAATATAGATGTAATAGATACAATAGAAATAGGTATAACATATAGATATAATAGATACAATAGATATAGGAATAAAATATAGACATAATAGATATAATAGATATAGATATAAAATATAGACATAATAGATATAAGTATAAAATACAGACATAATAGATATAATAGATATAGGTATAAAATATAGACATAATAGATATAATAGATATAAGTATAAAATACAGACATAATAGATATAATAGATATGGGTATAAAATATAGACAGTATATATATAGGTATAAAATATAGACATAGTTGACATAGATATAGGTATAAAATAAAGATATAATAGATATAGTTATAAAAAATAGATATAATAAATATAATAGATATAGGTATAAAATATAGACATAATAGATATAATAGATATAGGTACAAAATATAGACATAATAGATATAATAGATATAGGTATAATATGTAGACATAATAGATATAATAGATATAGGTATAACATATAGAAATAATAGATATAATAGTTAAAGGTAAAAAATATAGACATAATAGATGTAATAAATATAGGAATAAAATATAGACTTAAGAGTAATAAGAGATATAGGTATAAAATATAGTCATAATAGATATAGGTTTAAAATACAGACATAATAGATATAATAGATATAGGTATAAATATACACATAAGAGATATAATAGATATAGTTATAAAATGTAGACATAATATATATAATAGATATAGGGATAAAATATAGACATAAAATATATAATGCACATAGGTATAAAACATAGACATCATCGATATAACAGATATAGGTTTAAAATAAAGACATAATAGATATAGATAGAAAATATATACATAATAGATATAAGAGACATAGTTATAAAATATAGACATAATAGTTATAATAGATATATGTATAAAATATAGACATATATATAATATATATAAGTATAAAATATAGACTTAATAGATATAATAGATATAGGTATAAAATGTAGACATAATAGATATAAGAGATAAAGTTATAAAATATAGACATAATAGTTATAATAGATATAGGTATAAAATATAGATATAATAGATACAAAAAATATAGGTATAAAATATAGACATAATAGATATTATAGATATAGGCATAAAATGTAGACATAATAGATATAATAGATAAAGGTATAAAATAAAGACATAATAGATATTCGTATGAAATACAGACATAATAGATATCGTTATAAAATATAGACATAATGGATATATCTATAAAATATACACATAAGAGTTATAATAGATATAGGTATAAAATATAGACGTAATAGATATAATAGATATAGGTATAAAATATAGCCATAATAGATATAACAGATATACGTATAAAATATAGACATAATAGATAGAGTTATACAATATAGACATAATAGATATAATAGATATAGGTATGAAATACAGACTTAATAGATATTATAGATATAGGTATAAAATATAGACAAAATAGATGTAATAGACATAGGTATAAAATATAGACATAATAGATATAATAGATATCGGTATCAAATATAGACATAAAAGATATAATAGATAGGGGTATAAAATATAGATATAATAGATATAGGTATAAAATATCGATATAATAGATATAATAGATATACGTATAAAATATAGTTATAATAGATATAGGTATAACATATAGATATAATAGATATAATAGATATAGGTATAAAATATAGATAAAATAGATATCGGTATAAAATATGGTTATAATAGATATACGTATAAAATATAGATATAATAGATATAATAGATTTATAAAAAAAGATAAAATAGATACAGGTATAAAATATAGACAATAGATATAATAGATATATGTATAATATGTATATATAATAGATATAATGGATATAGTGATTAAATATAGATATAATAGATATAGGTATAAAATATAAATATAGTGGATATAATGAATATAGGAATAAAAAATAGACATAATAGATATAATAGATATAGGTATAAAATATAGACATAATAGATATAATAGATAAAGATATAAAATATAGACATAATAGATATAGGTATGAAGTATAGACACAATAGATATAAAAGATATAGGTATAAAATATAGACATAAGAGGTATAGTCGATAAAGATATAAAACATAGACATAATAGATATAATAGATATAGGTATAAAATATAGACAGAATAGATAAGGGTATAAAATATATACATAATAGATATAATAGATATAGGTATAAAATATCGACATAAGAGATATAATAGTTATAGGTATAAAATATAGACATTATACATATAATCAATACAGGTATAAAATATAGATATCATAAATATAGGTATAAAGTATTGACATAATAGATATAACAGATATAGGTATAAAATATAGACATAATACATAGAGTTATAAAATATAGACATAATAGATATAATAGACATAGGTATAAAATACAGACTTAATAGATATTATAGATATAGGTATAAAATATAGACAAAATAGATGTAATAGACATAGGTATAAAATATAGACATAATAGATATAATAGATATCGGTATCAAATATAGACATAAAAGATATAATAGATAGGGGTATAAAATATAGATATAATAGATATAGGTATAAAATATCGATATAGTAGATATAATAGATATACGTATAAAATATAGTTATAATAGATATAGGTATGACATATAGATATAATAGATATAATAGATATGGGTATAAAATATAGATAAAATAGATATCGGTATAAAATATGGTTATAATAGATATAGGTATAAAATATAGATATAATAGATATAATAGATGTATAAAAAAAGATATAATAGATACAGGTATAAAATATAAACAATAGATATAATAGATATATGTATAAAATATAGATATAATAGATATAAAGGATATAGTTATTAAATATAGATATAATAGATATAGGTATAAAATATAAATATAGTGGATATAATGAATATAGGCATAAAAAATAGACATAAAAAATATAATAGATATAGGTATGAAATATAGACATAATAGATATAATAGATAAAGATATAAAATATAGACATAATAGATATAGGTATAAAGTATTGACACAATAGGTATAAATGATATAGGTATAAAATATAGATATAAGAGGTATAGTTGATGAAGATATAAAACATAGACATAATAGATATAATAGATATAGGTATAAAATATAGACAGAATAGATAAGGGTATAAAATATATACATAATAGATATAATAGATATAGGTATAAAATATCGACATAAGAGATATAATGGTTATAGGTATAAAATATAGACATTATACATATAATCGATACAGGTATAAAATATAGACATAATAAATATAGGTATAAAGTATTGACATAATAGATATAATAGATATAGGTATAAAATATAGACATAATACATAGAATAGATATAGGTAAAAAATGTAGACATAAGAGATATGATAGATATATGTATAAAATATAGACATAATAGATATAAAAGATATAGGTATAAAATATAGACATAATAGATATCATAGATAAAGGTATAAAATATAGACATAATAGATATAGGTATAAAATAGAGACATAATAGATATAAAAGACATAGCTACAAAATATAGACATAATAGATATCATAGATAAAGGTATAAAATATAGACATAATAGACAGAGGTATAAAATATAGATATAATAGATATAACAGATATAGGTACAGAATATAGACATAATAGACATAAGAGGTATAGGTATAAAATATAGACATAATAGATATAATAGATATAGGTTTAAAATATAGACAATACATATAGAGATAAAAAATATAGAAAATAGATTTAATACATATAGGTATCAAATATAAACATAATAGTTATAGGTATAAAACATAGACATAATAGATACCATAGATATAGTTATAAAATATTGACATAATAGATATAATATATATAGGTATAAACAATAGACATAATAGATATAATACATATAGGTATAAAATATAGACATAATAGATATAATACATACAGGCATAAAATACAGATGTAATAGATATAATGGATATACGTATAAAATACAGATATAATAGATATAATAGATATAGGTATAAAATATAGATATAATACATATAGGTATAAAATATGAATATAATTGATATAATCGATATAGGTATAAAATATAGATATAATATATATAGGTATAAAATATAGATATAATGGATATAATAGATGTAGGTATAAAATATAGATATAATAGATATAGGTATAAAATATAGATATAATAGATATAATAGATTCCAGAAGAAAATACACATATAATTGATATAATTATAAAAAATAATTATAATAGATATAATAGATATCGGTATAAAACATAGACATAATAGATATAGTAGATACAGGTATAAAATATAGACATCATAGATATAATACATATAGGTATAAAATATAGACATAATAGATATGATATATAGGGGTATAAAATATAGACATAATACATAAGATATATATGTATAAAATATAGACATAATAGATATGATATACATAGGTATAAAATATAGACATTATAGATATAATAGATATAGGTATAAAATTTAGACATAATAGATATAATAGATATAGGTATAAAATATTGACATAATAGATATAATAGATGCAGGTACAAAATATAGATATAATAGATATAGGTATAAAATATAGATATAATAGATATAATAGATATAATATATATCTATAAGAAGTAGATATAATAGATACAAGTATAAAAGATTGACTATATATATAATAGATATAGACATAAAAAATAGATATAATAGATATAATTATAAAATATAAATGTAACAGATATAATAGATATAGGTAAAAAGATATAGATATAATGGATATAGGTATAAAATATGGTTAAAATATATATAGGTATAAAACATAGATATAATAGATCTAGGTATAAAGTACAGACACAATAGATATAATGGATATTGATATAAAACATAGACGTAACGGATATAATAGATATAGGTATAAAATATCGACACAATAGATATAAGAGATGGAGGTATAAAATATAGATATAATATATATAGGTATAAAATATAAACATAATAGATATAATAGATATAGGTATGAAATATAGACATAATAGATATAGGTATTAAATATAGACATAATAGATAAAATAGAAATAGGTATAAAATATAGACATAGTAGATATAGGTATAAAATATAGACATAATACATTTAACAGATATAGTTACAAAATATAGACATCATAGATATAATCGATATAGGTATAAAATATAGACATAATAGATACAATAGATATAGGAATAAAATATAGACATAATAGATATAATAGATATAGGTATAAAATATAGACATAATAGATATAATAGATATAAGTATAAAATACAGACATAATAGATATAATAGATATAGGTATAAAATATAGACAGAATATATATAGGTATAAAGTATAGACATAGTTGACATAGATATAGGTATAAAATAAAGATATAATAGATATAGGTATAAAAAATAGATATAATAAATATAATAGATATAGGTATAAAATATAGACATAATAGATATAATAGATATAGGTACAAAATATAGACATAATAGATATAATAGATATAGGTATAAAATATAGACATAAGAGATATAATAGATATAGGTATAAAATACAGACATAATAGATATAATAGGTATAGGAATAAAATACAGACATATTGAAATAGGTATAAAATATAGACAAAATCGATATAATAAATATAGGTATAGAATATAGACATAATAGATATAATAGATATAGGTATAAAATATAGACATAATAGATATAGGTATAAAATTTAGACATAATAGATATAACAGATATATGTATAAAATATACACATAATAGATATAATAGATATAGGAATAAAATATAGACATAATAGACATAGGTATAAAATAGAGACATAATAGATATAATGGATATAGTTGTGAAATATAGACGTAATAGACATAATAGATATAGGTATGAAATATAAACATAACAGATATAATAGATATGGGTATAAAATATAGACAAGAGATATAATAGATATAGGTATGAAATACAGACATAGTAGATATAATAGATATAGGTATAAAATATAGACATAACGGATATGATATATATAGGTATAAAATATAGACATTATAGAAATGATAGATATACGTATAAAATATAGAGATAATACATACAGTAGATATAGGTATAAAATATAGAAATAATAGATATAATAGACATAGGTATAAAACGTGGACATAATAGATATAATAGATACAGGTATAAAATATAGATATAATAGATATAGGTATAAAATATAGATATAATAGATATAAGAGATAGACATAATAGATATAATAGATATAGGTATCAAATATAGACATACTAATTATAATAGATATAGGTATCAAATATAGACATAATTGATATAGGTATAAAATAAAGACCTAATAGATGCAATAGATATAGGTATGAAATATAGACAGAGTAGATATAATAGATATAGGTATAAAATATAGACATAACTGGCATAAAAATATAGGTATGAAATATAGACATAATAGATACAGGTATAAAATACACACATAATAGATATAATAGATATATGTATAAGATATAGACATAATAGATATAGGTATAAAATATAGACATAACAGTTATAATAGATATATGTATAAGATATAGACATTATCGATATAATAGATATAGGTATCAAATATAGACATAATAATTATAATAGATATAGGTATCAAATATTGAAATAATAGATATAGGTACAAAGTACAGTCATAATGGGTAGAATAGATATAGGTATGAAATATAGATATAATAGATATAATAGGTACAGGTTTAAAATAAACACATAGTAGACATAATAGATAAAGCTATAAAATACAGACAGAGTAGATATAATAGATAGAGGTATAAATTATAGACATAATAGATACAATAGATATAGGTATAAAATATAGACATAATAGATTTAATAGATATAGGTATAAAACATTGATGTGATATATATAATAGATGTAGGTATAAAGTATGGACATAATAGACTTTATAGATATAGGTATAAAATATAGACAGAGTAGATATAATAGATATAGGTATAAATTATAGACATAAAAGATATAATAGATATAGGTGTAAGATATAGACAGAATAGATATAATAGATATAGGTATAAAATATAGACATAATAGATATCGGTGTAAAATATAGACAGAATCAATATAATAGATACAGGTATAAAATATAGACATAACTGGTATAAAAATATAGGTATGAAATATAGACATAATAGATATAGGTACAAAATATACACATAATAGATATATGTATACTACTGGGTATATACAGAAAGGATTATAAATTAGTCTACTACAAAGACACATGTACACGTATGTTTATTGCGGCACTATTCACAATAGCAAAGACTTGGAATCAACCCAAATGTCCATCTGTGACAGACTGGATTAAGAAAATGTGGCACATATACACCATGGAATACTATGCAGCCATAAAAAAGGATGAGTTTGCGTCCTTTGTAGGGACATGGATGCAGCTGGAAACCATCATTCTTAGCAAACTATCACAAGAACAGAAAACCAAACACCGCATGTTCTCACTCATAGGTGGGAACTGAACAATGAGATCACTTGGACTCGGGAAGGGGAACATCACACACTGGGGTCTATCATGGGGAGGGGGGAGGGGGGAGGAGGGAGGGATTGCATTGGGGAGTTATACATGATATAAATGATGAATTGATGGGTGCTGACGAGTTGATGGGTGCAGCACACCAACATGGCATAAGTATACATATGTAACAAACCTGCACGTTATGCACATGTACCCTAGAACTTAAAGTATAATAAAAAAAAAAAAAAAAAAAAAAAAAAGATACAGGCAAAAGAGATATAATAGGTATAGGTATAAAATATAGATAAAATAGATATAATAGATAGAGGTATAAAATACAGACATAATAGATACAATAGATATAGGAATAAAATACAGACATAATTGAAATAGGTATAAAATATAGACAAAATAGATATAAAAAATATAGGTATCAAATACAGACATAATAGATATAATAGATATATGTATAAGATATAGACATAATAGATATCGGTATAAAATATAGATATAATAGATATAGGTATAAAATATAGACATAGATATAATAGATATAGGTATAAAATATAAACATAATAGATATAATAGAGATGGGTATAAAAAATAGACGTAAAAGACATAGTTATAAAATATGGACATAATAGATATAATAGAAATAGGTATAAAATATAGACATAAGTGATATAATAGATATAGGTTTCAAATATAGACATATTAATTATAATAGATATAGGTATCAAATATAGACATAATAGATATAGGTATAAAATAAAGACCTAATAGATGTAATAGATATGGGTATGAAATATAGACAGAGTAGATATAATAGATATAGGTATAAAATATAGACATAACTGGTATAAAAATATAGGTATGAAATATAGACATAATAGAAACAGGTATAAAATATACACATAATAGATATAATAGATATATGTATAAGATATAGACATAATAGATATAATAGATATAGTTATAAAATATAGACATAATAGATATAATAGATATATGTATAAGATATAGAGATTATTGATATAATAGATATAGGTATCAAATATTGACATAATAGATATAGGTACAAAGAACAGTCATAATGGGTAGAATAGATATAGGTATGAAATATAGTCATAATAGATATAATAGGTATAGTTATAAAATAAAGACATAGTAGACATAATAGATAAAGATAAAAAATACAGACACAGTAGATATAATAGATAGAGGTATAAATTATAGACATAATAGATATAATAGATATAGGTATAAAATATAGACATAATAGATATAGGTATAAAATATGGACATAATAGATATAATAGATATAGGTATAAAATATACACATAATAGATATAGGTATAAAACATAGACATAATAGATTTAATAGATATAGGTATAAAACATTGATATGATAGATATAATAGATATAGGTATAAAATATGCACAAAATAGGCATAATAGATATAGGTATAAAACATAGACAGAGTAGATATAATAGATATAGGTATAAATTATACACATAATAGACATAATAGATATAGGTATAAAATATAGACAGAGTAGATATAATAGATATAGGTATAAAATATAGACATTATAGATATCGGTATAAAATATAGACTTAATAGATATAATAGATATAGGTATAAAATATAGACATAACTGGTATAAAAATATAGGTATGAAATATAGACATAATAGATATAGGTATAAAATATACACATAATAGATACAATAGATACATGTATAAGATACAGGCATAATAGATACAATAGGTATAGGTATAAAACATAGATATAACAGATATAATAGATAGAGGTATAAAATACAGACATAATAGATGTAATAGATGTAGGAATAAAATACAGACATAATTGAAATAGGTATAAAATGTAGACAAAATAGCTATAAAAAATATAGGTATCAAATATAAACATAATAGATATAATAGATATATGTATAAGATATAGACATAATAGATATCGGTATAAAATATAGACATAATTGATATAGGTATAAAATATAGACATAGATATAATAGATATAGGTATAATATATAAGCATAATAGATATAATACAGATGGGTATAAAATAAAGACGTAATAGATATAGATATAAAATATAGACATAATAGATATAATAGAAATAGGTATAAAACATAGACATAATTGATATAATAGATATAGGTATCACATATAGACATACTAATTATAACAGATATAGGTATAAAATATAGACAGAATAGATATAGGTACAAAATATAGACCTAATAGATGTAATAGATATAGGTATGAAATATAGACATAATAGATATAATAGGCATAGGTATAAAATATAGACATAATAGACATAATAGATATATATATAAGATATAGACATAATAGATATAATAGACATAGGTATAAAATATAGGTATAATAGATGTAGGTATGAAATATAGACACAATAGATATACTTGGTATAGGTTTAAAATAAAGACAAAATAGATATAATAGATATAGGTATAAAATATAGACATAAGAGATATAATAGATATAGGTATAAAATATAGACATAATAGATATAATAGGCATAGGTATAAAATATAGACATAATAGACATAATAGATATATATATAAGATATAGACCTAATAGATATAATAGACAGAGGTATAAAATATAGACATAATAGATATAATATATATATGTATAAGATATAGACATTATCGATAGAATAGATATAGGTATAAAATATAGACATAATAGATATAATAGATATATGTATAAGATATAGACATAATCGATATAATAGATATAGGTATAAAATATAGACATAATAGATGTAATAGATATACGCAGAAAATATAGACATAATAGACATAATTGATATAGGAATAAAATGTAGACATAATTGAAATAAGTATAAAATATAGACAACAGAGATATAAAAGATATAGTTAAAAAATATAGACATAATAGATATAATAGATATAGGGATAAAATATAGACATAATAGATATAGTAAATGTAGATATAAAATATAGACATAATAGATATAGGTATAAATTATAGACATATTCGATGTAATAATGATAGGTATAAAATATAGACATAATAGATATAATAGATATAGGTATAAAATATAGACATAATAGATATTGATATAAAATATAGCCATAATAGATTTAATAGATATAGGTATAAAATATAGACATAAAAGATATAATAGATATAGATATAAAATATTGACATAATAGATATAGGTATAAATTATAGACATATTAGATATAATACATATAGTAATAAAATATACACAGATTAGATACAATAGATATAGGTATAAAATATAGACATAATAGATATCGGTATGAAATATAGACATAATAGATATAATAGCTGTAGGTATAAAATATAGACATAACTGCTTTAAAAATATAGGTATGAAATATAGACATAATCGATATAGGTATAAAATATACACATAATAGATATAATAGATATATGTATAAGATATAGACATAATAGATGTAATAGCTATAGATGTAAAATATAGACATAATAGATATATTAGGTAAAGGTATGAAATATAGACATAATAGATATAATAGATATATGTATAAGATATACACATAATAGATACAAAAGATATAGGTATAAAATATAGACATAATAGATATCGGTATAAAATATAGACATAATAGATATAGGTATAAAATATACACATGGATATAATAGATATAGGTATAAAATATAAACCTAATAGATATAATAGAGATGGGTATAAAATATAGATGTAATAGATATAATAGATATAGGTGTAAAATATAGACATAGTAGATATAATATATATAGGTGTAAAGTATAGACATAATAGATATAATTGATATAGGTATAAAATAGAGAAATAATAGATATAATAGATAAAGGTATAAAATAGAGGCATTATAGATATAGGTATAAAATATAGACATAATAGATATAACAGAAATAGGTATGAAATATAGACATAGATATAGTAGATATAGGTATAAAATATAAACATAATAGATATAATAGAGATGGGTATACAATATAGACGTAATACATATAATAGATATAGGAGTAAAATATAGACATAGTAAATATAATAGATATAGGTATAAAATATAGACATAAATATATAATAGATATACGTATAAAATATACACAGAATAGATGTAATAGATATAGGTGCAAAATATAGACATATTAGATATAGATATAAAATATAGACATATTATATATAATGGATATAGGTATAATATATAGACATAATATATAGTTATGAAATATAGACATAATAGATAAAATAGATACAGGTGTAAAATATAGACATAATATGTAGTTATGAAATATAGACATAATGGGTGTAATAGATATAGTTATGAAATACAGACATAATAGATATAGGTATAGTATTTAGACATAATACATAATAGATATAGGTATAAAATATAGACATAATAGATATAGTAGATATAGGCATAAAATATAGACTTAAGAGATATAATAGATACAGATATAAAATACAGATATAATAGATATAGTAACAAAATATAGATATAATAGATATAATAGATAAACATAATAGATATCATAGATATAGGAATAAAATATAGCTACAATAGATATAATGGATATGGGTATCAAATATACATATAATAGATATAGGTATAAAATATACATACAGAGGATATAATGGATAAAGTTATGAAATATAGACATAATAGATATAATAGATATAGGTATAAATTATAGACATGATAGATATAATACATAAAGATATAAAATATAGACATAATAGATATAATACATATTGGTATAAAATATAGACATAATAGCTATAGGTATAAAATTTAGACATAATAGATATAATAGATAAGGGTAAAATATATAGACATAAGAGGTATAATTGTTATAGGTATAAAATATTGACATAATAGATATAATAGATATACGTATAAAATATAGACATAAGAGATATAGGTATAAAATATAGACATAATAGATATAATAGATACACGTATAAAACATAGACATAATAGATATGATATATAGGTATAAAATATAGACATAATAGATATGATAGATATAGGTATAAAACACAGACATAATAGATATAATAGAAATAGGTATAACATATAGACATAATAGATATAATAGATATAGGTATAAAACCTAGACTTAATAGATATAATAGATACAGGTGTAAAATATAGATATAATAGATATAGGTATAAAATATAGATATAATAGATATAATAGATAGACATAATAGATATAATAGATATAGGTATAAAATATAGATACAATAGATTTAATGGATATGGGTATCTAATATACATATAATAGATATAGTTATAAAATATAGATATAGTGAATATAATAGATATAGGTATGAAATATAGACCTAATAGATATAATAGATATAGGCATACAATATAGACATGATAGATATAATAGATATAGGTATAAAATATAGACATAATAGATATAATAGATATAGGTATAAGAAGTAGACATAATAGATATAATTGATACAGGTATAAAATATAGACATAAGAGGTATAATGGATATAGGTATATGTATATTATATAGACATAATAGATATAATACATATACTATAAAAATATAGACATAATAGATATAAAAGATATAGGTATAAAATATAGACAAAATAGATACTGGTATAAAATATAGACATAATAGATACAGGTATACAATATAGACATAATAGATATACCTACAAAATATAGACACAACAGTTATAATAGATACAAGTATAAAATATAGAAATAATAGATATGATGGATATAGGTATAAAATATAGATATAATAGATATAGATATTAAACGTAGATATAATAGATATAATAGATATAGGTGTAAAATATCGATATAATAGACTTTGGTATAAAATATAGACATAATCGATATAATAGATATAGGTGTAAAATATATACATAATACATAGGTATAAAATTTAGTCATAATAGATATAATTGATATAGGTATAAAATATAGACATAATAGTTATAATAGATGGAGATGTAAAATATAGACATAGTAGATATAATCCATATAGCTATTAAACGTCGACATAATAAATATAATAGATATGGTAATCAAATAGAGACATAATAGATATAATAGATATAGATAAAAATTTAGACATAACAGATATTATGGATATACGCATAGTATATAGATATAATAGATATAACAGTTATAGATATAAAATATAGACATAACAGATATAATAGATATACGGATAAAATATAGACATAATACATATAATAGATATAGATAGAAAATAGAGACAAAATAGATATGGGTACACAATATAGACATAATAAATATAATAGATTTAGTTGTAGAAAATACTCATAATAGACAAAACAGATATAGGTATAAAATATAGACATAATAGACATAATAGATATAGGTATAAAATATAGACATAATAGATATAATAGATATAGGTATAAAATATAGACAAAATAGATATAATAGATATAGGTGTAAAATGTAGACATAAGAGGTATAATAGATACAGATATAAAATATAGACATAATAGATATAATAGATATAAGTATAAAATATAGACATAATAGATAAGATAGATAAAGGTATGAAATATATACATAATAAATTTAATAGATATACGCATAAAATATAGTCATCGTAGATATAACAAATATAGGTATAAAATATAGACATAATAGACATAAAAGATATAGTTTTAAAGTATATACATAATAGATATAGTAGATATAGGTATAAAATATAGACATAATAGATAAAAAAGATATAGGTATAAAATATAGACATAATAGATATAGGTATAAAATATAGATATAATGGATATAATAGGTGTAGGTATAAAATATAGACATAATAAATATAATATATATAGGTATAAAAATGAGTCATAAGAGATTTGATAGATATAGGTATAAAATACAGACATAATAGACATAATAGATATAGGTATAAAATATAGACATAATAAATATAATAGATATGGGTATAAAAGATACACATAATAGACATAATAGATATAGGTATAAAGTATAGACATAATAGATATCATAGATATAGATATAAAATATAGACATAATAGATATAGGTATAAAATATTGACATAATAGATATAACAGATATAGGTATAAAATATAGATATAATAGATATAGGTATAAAATATAGATATAATGGATATAATAGATGTAGGTATAAAATGTAGACATAATAGATATAATAGATTAATGTATAATAGATGGACATAATCGATATAATATATATAGGTATAAAATATAATTATAATAGATATAATAGATCCAGGTATATAAAATGGACATAATATAATAGATATAGGTATAAAATATAAACATAAAAGATATAATAGAGGTTTAAAATATAGACATAATAGGTATAATTGATAGAGTTATAAAATATAGACATAATAGATATAATAGATAAAGGTATAAAATATGGACATAATAGATATAATAGATATACGTATAAAATGTAGATAGAATAGATATGCTATATAGGTATAAAATATACACATAATAGACATAATAGATATAGGTATACAATATAGACATAATAAATATGATAGATAGATGTATAAAATGTAGACATAATAGATATAATAAGAATAGGTATATAATATAGACGTAATAGATAAAATAGACATAGATATAAAATATAGACATAATAGATATATTAGATATATGTAGAAAAATATAGACATAGTAGATATAATAGAGATATAAAATATAGGCATAATAGATGAAATCGATATAGGTATAGAATATAGACATAATAGACATAGTTATAATATATAGACATAATAGATATAATAGATATAGGTATAAAATATAGACACCATAGTTATAGGTATGAAATATGGACATAAAAGATATCATAGGTAGAGGTATAAAATATAGACATAATAGATATAGGTATCAAATATAGACATAATAGATATGGGTATAAAGTATAAACATAAAAGATATAATAGATATAGGTATATAATATAAACATAAGAGAAATAATAGATATAGGTATAAAATATAAACATAATAAATATAATCGATACAGGTATAAAATATATATATAATAGATATAGGTATAAAGTATAGACATAATAGATATAATAGATATAGATATAAAATATAGACATAATACATACAATAGATATACAATATAGGCATAATAGATATAATCGATATAGGTATACAATATAGACAAAATATGTATAGGTATAAAATATAGACATAATAGATATAATAGACATAGGTATAAAATATAGACATAATATATATAATAGACATATTTATAAAATATAGACATAATAGATATAATAGATACAGTGTATAAAATATAGACATAATAGATATAGGTACAAAATATAGATATAAGAGATATAATAGATATAGGTATAAAATGCAGACATAATGGATATCATAGATATAGGTGTAAAATATTGACATAATAGATAGAATAGATATACGTATAAAACGTAGACATAATAGATATAATAGATATAGGTATAAAATATAGACATAATAGGTATAATAGATATACGTATAAAATATAGACATAGTAGATAAAATAGATATAGGTATAAAACATATACTGAATAGATATAGGTATAAAATAATGACCTAATAGATATGACAGATATAAGTATAAAATATATACAAAATACATATAATAGATATAGGTATAAATTATAGACATAAAAGACATAATAGATAAAGGAATAAAATATAACCTAATAGATATAAGAAATAGAGGTATAGGCCGGGCGCGGTGGCTCAAGCCTGTAATCCCAGCACTTTGGGAGGCCGAGACGGGCGGATCACGAGGTCAGGAGATCGAGACCATCCTGGCTAACACGGTGAAACCCCGTCTCTACTAAAAATACAAAAAATTAGCCGGGCGAGGTGGCGGGCGCCTGTGGTCCCAGCTACTCAGGAGGCTGAGGCGGGAGAATGGCGTGAACCCGGGAGGCGGAGGTTGCAGTGAGCTGAGATCCGGCCACTGCACTCCAGCCTGGGCGACAGAGCAAGACTCCGTATCAAAAAAAAAAAAAAAAAAATAGAGGTATAAAATGTAGACATAATAGATATAATATATAGAGGTATAAAATATAGACATAATAGATATGATAGATATAGGTATAATATATAGACATAATAAATATAATAGTTATAGCTATAAAATATAGATATAATAGATATAATAAATATAGGTATAAAATATAGACATACTACACATAATAGATATAGCTATAAAATGTAGACATAATAAATATAATATACATACACATAAAATATAGGCATAAAAGATATAATAGTTATAGGTATAAAATATAGACATAATATATATAATAGATATAGGTATAAAATATAGATATAATAGACATAATACATATAGGTATAAAATACAGATATAATAGGTATAGGTATAAAATATAGACATAATAGATATAATATGTATAGGTATAAAATATAGACTTAATAGATGTAATAGATATGTGTATAAAATATAGACATAATGGATATAACAGATATAGGCATAAAATATAGACATAATAGATATAATATTTAGAGGTATAAAATATAGACATAATGATATAAGTATAAAATATAGACATAATAGATACAATCTGTTTAGGTATTAAATATTGACATAATAGGTATAGTTATAAAATAAAGATATAATAAATATAATAGATATAGTTATAAAATATACATATAATATTTATAATGGATATATGTATAAAATATAGACATAATAGACATAATAGATATAGGTATTATATATAGACATAATATATATAGATAAAAAATATAGACAATAGATATAATAGACATAGGTGTCAAATACAGACATAATAGATTTAGGTGTAAAATACAGACATAATAGATATAATAGAAATAGTTATAAAATATAGACATAATAGATATACTAGATATAGGTATAAAACATAGACATAAAAGGTATAATAGATATAGTTATAAAATATAGATATAATAGATATTGGTATGAAATTTAGATATAATTGATATAATAGATAGATATAATAGATGTAATAGATATAGGTATGAAATTTAGATACAATAGATATAATGGATATGGGTATCAAATATACATATAATAGATATAGGTATAAAATATAGTTATACTCGTTATAATAGATATGGGTATGAAACATAGACATAAGAGATATAATAGATATAGGTACAAAATAAAGACATGATAGATTCAATAGATAAAGATATTAAATAGAGACATAATTGATATAAAAGACATTGGTAATAAATAGAGACATAATAGATATAGGTATAAAATATAGAAATAATAAATATAATAGATATAGGTAAAAATATAGACATAAGACGTATAATAGATATAGGTATAAAATATAGACATAATAGACAGAATAGATATAGGTATAAAATGAAGACATAATAGATATAGGTATAATATACAGACATAAGAGGAATAATAGATAACGGTATAAAATATAGACATAATAGATATAATACATAAAGGTATAAAATATAGATATAATAGATATAGGTATAAAATATACATATAATAGATATAATACATATACATAGAAAATATAGATATAATTGATATAATGATAAAATATAAATCTGATAGATATAATAGATATAGGTATACAATAGAGACATAATAGATATAGGTATGAAATATAGACATAATAGATATAATAGATATAGGTAAAAAATATAGACATAATAGATATAGTTATAAAATATAGATATAATAAATATAATAGATATAGGTATAAAATATAGGCATAATAGATACAATAGATATAGGTATAAAATATAGACTTAATAGATATAATAGATATAGGTATAAAATATAGACATAATAGATATAGGTATAAAATATAGACACAATATATATAATAGATATAGGTATTAAATATAGACATAATAGATATAGCTATAAAATATAGACATAACAGATATAGGTATAAAATACAGACAAATAGATATAGGTGTACAATATAGACATAATAGATATAATAAATATAGGTATAAAATGTAGACATAATAGATATAGGTATAAAATATAGACATAATAGATATAATATATATAGGAATAAAATATAGAAATAATAGACATAATAGATATAGGTATAAAATATAGACATAATAGATATAATAGAAATTGGTATAAAACATAGACATAATAGATATAATAGATATAGGTATAAAATATACACATAACAGATATAATAGGTATAGGTATAAAATATAGACATAATAAATATAGGTATAAAATAGAGACATAATAGACGTAATAGATATAGGTATAAAATATAGACATTTGGCTCCAGCCTGTAATCCCAGCACTTTGGGATGCCGAGACGGGCGAATCACGATGTCAAGAGATCGAGACCATCCTGGCTAACACGGTGAAACCCCGTCTCTACTAAAAATACATAAACTAGCTGGGCGAGGTGGCCGGCGCCTGTAGTCCCAGCTACTCGGGAGGCTGAGTCAGGAGAATGACGTCAACCCGGGAGGCGGAGCTTACAGTGAGCTGAGATCTGGCCACTGCACTCCAGTCCGGGCGACAGAGCGAGACTCCGCCTCAAAAAAAAAATAGACATAATAGATATAATAGATATAGGTATAAAATATAGACATAATAGATATGATAAACATATGTATAAAATATAGATATAATAGATATAATGGATATAGGTATCAAATAGAGATATAATAGATATAGGTAAAAAATATAGATATAGTGGATATAATAGATATAGGCATGAAATATAGACATTATACATAAAATAGATATAGGTATAAAATATAGACATAAGAAATATAATAGATAAAGATATAAAATATAGATATAATAGATATCGGTATAAAGTACAGACACAATAGAAATATTGGATATAGGTATAAAATGTAGACATAAGAGATATAATAAATATAATTATAAAATATAGACATAATAGATTTAATAGATATAGGTATAAAATATAGACATAATAGATATAATAGATATAGGTAAAAAATATACACATAATAGATGTAATACATGTAGGTATAAAATATAGACATAATAGATAAAATAGATATAGGTATAAAATACAGACATAATAGATATAATAGATAAAGGTAAAAAATATAGACATGATAGATATAGTTATAAAATATAGACATAATAGATATAATACATAGAAGAATAAAATATAGACATAATAGATATAATAGATAGAGGTCTAAAATATAGACATAATAGATATAATAGATATAGTTATAAAATATAGACATAATAGATATAATACATAGAGTTATAAAATATAGATATAATAGATATAATAGATAGAGGTATAAAATATAGACATAATAGATACAATAGAGGAATAAAATATAGACATATTACATATAATTGTTGGCGGTATAAAATATACACCTAATAGATATAATAGATAGAGGTATAAATTATAGCCATAATAGACATAATAGATAGAGGAATAAAATATAGAAATAATAGATATAATAGAGATAGGTATACAATATTGACATAATAGATATAATAGATGTAGGTATCAAATATGGATATAATTGATATAATAGATATAGGTATAAAATATAGACACAATATATATAATGGCTAAAGGTATAAAATATAGACATAATAGACATAGGTGTATAATATAGACATAATAGATATAATGGATATAGGTATAAGACATAGACATAATCGATATAATAGACATAGGTGTAAAATATAGACATAATAGATATAATAGATATAGGTATAAAATATAGATAAAATAGATATAATAGGTAGACATAATAGATATAATAGATAGAGGTATAAAATATCGACACAATAAATGTAAGAGATAGAGGTATAAAATATAGACATAATAGATATAATAGAGGTATAAAATATAGAAATAATAGATAAAATAGATAAAGCTATAAAATATAGATATAATAGATACAGGTAAAAAATATAGATATAATAGATACAATAGATATACGTATAAAATATAGATATAATTGATATCGACATGAAATATAGATATAATAGATATAATGGATATAGGCATAAAATATAGATAAAATAGATATAATTATAAAACGTAAATTTAATAGACATAATAGATATAGGTATTAAATATAGATATAAGAAATATAGGTATAAAATATAGTTATAATAGATATACGTATAAAATATAGACATATTAGATATAATAGATATAGGTATAAAATATGGACATAATAGATATGGATATAAAATATAATCATAATAGATATAAGAGATATAGGTATGAAATATAGACATAAGAGATATAATAGATATAGGTATAAAATATAGACATAATAGATATAATAGATGTAGGTATACAATATAGACATAATAGACCTAATAGATATAGGTACAAAATATAGACATAATAGATATAATAGATATAGGTAAAAGATATAGACAAAATACTTATAGGTGAAAAATATAGACATAATAGATATAATAGATATAGGTATAAAATATAGAAATAATAGATATAATAGATATAGGTATAAAATATAGACATAATAGATATAATAGATATAGGTAGAAAATATAGACGTAATAGATATAATAGATATAGGTACAAAATATAGACAGAATAGATATACATATAAAATATAGACATAATAGATATATAAATATTATATAGATATAGGTGTTAAATATAGACATAGTAGATATAATAGATATAGGTATAACACCATAGAAAAAATAGATATACGTGTAAAATATAGATATAATGGATATAATAGATATAGGTATAAAATATAGATATAATAAATATAGGTATGAAATATAGATATAATCGTTATAATAGATATAGGTATAAAAAATAGATATAATAGATATAGTTACAAAATATAAATAACACAGATACAATAGATATAGGTATAAAATATAGACAAAATAGTTATAGGTATAAAATATAGACATAATAGGTATAATAGATATAGGTATATAATACAGACATAATAGATATAATATATATAGGTATAAAATATAGACATAATAGATATCATAGATATAGGAATATAATATAGATATAATGCATATAGGTATAAAATATAGATATAATTGATATAGGTATAAAATATAGACATAATAGATATGATAGATACAGGTATAAAATATATATTAAATAGATATAGGTACAAAATATAGATATAAAAGATATAATAGATATACGTATAAAATATACAAAATATAGTTATAATAGAAATAGGTGTAAAATATAGATACAATAGATATAATAGATATTGGTATAACATATAGACATATATATATATATAGACGTAATAGATATAATAGATATAGGTATGAAATACCGACATAATAGATATTATAGATATACGTATAAAATATAGACAAAAGAGATGTAATAGACATAGGTATAAAATATAGACATAATAGATAAAATAGACATCGGTATAAAGTATAGACATAAAACATAATAGATAGGGATATAAAATATAGATATAATAGATATAGGTATAGAATATCGATATAATAGACATAATAGATATAAGTAAAAAATATACATATAATAGATATTGGTATAAAATATAGATATAATGTTTATAATCATAAAATATAAATAAAATAGACATAATAGATAAAGGAATAAAATATAGATATAGCAGATATCGGTATAAAACATAGTTATAACAGATATAGGTATAAAATATAGATATAATAGATATAATAGATATAGGTATAATAAATAGACATAATAGATATAATAGATATAGGTATAAAATACAGACATAATAGATAGATATAGGTAAACAATACAGACATAATAGATATAATAGATATAGGTATAAAATGTAGACATAATAAATATAATAGATTTAGGTATAAAATATAGACATAATAGATATAATAGATATAGGTATAAAATATAGACATAATAGATATAATAGATATAGGTATAAAATATAGACATAATAGATATAATATATATAAGAATAAAATATAGACTTAATAGTTATAATAGATATAGGTATAACATGTAGACATAAGAGATAGAATAGATATATGTATAAAATCTAGACATAAAAGGTATAATAGATATACGTAGAACATATTGACATAATAGATATACATATAGATATAAAATATAGACATAATAGATATAATAGATATGTTTATAAAATATAGACATAATAGATATAATAGATATAGTAAGAAATATAGACATCATAGATACAATCGATATAGGTAGAAGATATAGACATAATAGATACAATAGATATCCGTATAAAATAAAGACATAATAGATACAGATATCGGTATAAAATATAGACTTAACACATACAAACGATATTGGTATAAAATACAGACATTATAGACAATAGATATAGGTATAAAATATGGACATAATAGATATAATAGATATAGGTATAAGATATAGACATAATAGATATAATAGATATAGATATAAAACATATACATAATAGATATAATACATACAGGTATAAAATATAGATATAATATATATAGGTATAAAATATAGATATAATAGATATCATAGACAGACATAATAGATATAATAGATATACGTAAAAAATATAGATATAATAGATATAATAGATATAGGTATAAAATATAGACGTAAAAGGTATAATAGATATAGGTATCAAATATAGACATAATAGATATCGGTGTAAAATAGAGCCAGAATAGATATAACAGATATACTTCTAAAATATAGATATAATCGTTATAATAGATATAGGTATAAAATATGGACATAAGAGATATAGGTATAAAATATAAACATAATAGATATAATCGATATAGGTATAAAATATAGCCATAATAGATATAGGTATAAAGTACAGACATAATAGATATAATGGATATCGGTATAAAATATAGACATAATACATACAAAAGATATAGTTTTAAAATATACACATAATAGATGCAATAGATATAGGTATAAAATATAGACATAATAGATATAATAGATATAGGTATGAAATATAGACATAATAGATATGAAATATATAGGTATAAAATATAGACATAATAGATATGATAGATATAGATATAAAATATAGACAAAATAGATATAATAGATATAGGTATAAAATATAGACATAATAGATGTAACAGATACAGGTACAAAATATAGACAATAGATATGATAGATATAGATATAAAATATAGATATAATAGATATGATTATAAATTATAAATATAATAGATATAATAGATATAGGTAAAAAATGTAGATATAATGGATAGAGGTATAAAATATGGTTATAATAGATGTAGGTATAAAATATAGATATAATAGATAAAGGTATAAAGTACAGACACAAGAGATATAATAGATATACGTATAAAATATAGACATAATAGGTATAATAGATATAGGTATAGAATATAGACATAAAAGATATAATAGATATAGGTATAAAATATAGACATAATAGATATGGGCATAAAATATAAACATAATAGATATAATAGATATAGGTATAAAATATAAACATAAGAGATATAATAGATATAGGTATAAAATATAGACATAAAAAATATAATCGATACAGGTATAAAATATAGACAAAGTAGATATAGGTATAAAGTATAGACGTAATCGATATAATAGATATAGGTATTAAATATAGACATAATAGGCCGTGCGTGGTGGCTGAATCCTGTAATCCCAGCACTTTGGGACGCCGAGATAGGCGGATCATGAGGTCAGGAGATCGAGAGCATCCTGGCTAATACGGAGAAACCCCGTCTCTACTAAAAAATACAAAAAACTAGCCGGGCGACGAGGCGGGTGCCTGTAGTCCCAGCTACTCGGGAGGTTGAGACAGGAGAATGGCGTGAACCCGGCAGGCGGAGCTTGCAGAGAGCTGAGAGCCGGCCACTGCACTCCAGCCTGGGCAGCAGAGCAAGACTCCGTCAGAAAAAAAAAATAAATAAATAAATAAATAAATAAATAAATATAGACATAATAGATATAGGTATAAAATACAGACATAAAAGACATAGGTACAAAATATACACATAATAGATATAGGTACAAAATATAGACATAATAGATATAATAAATATAGGTATAAAATATAGATTAATATATATAGGTATAAAATATAGACATAATAGATATAATAGGTATAGGTATAAAATATAGGCATAATAGATATAATAGATAGAGGTATTAAATATAGACATAATAGATATACTAGACAGAGTTATAAAATATAGACATAATAGATATTAGAGATAGAGGGATAAAATATAGACATAACAGATATAATAGATAGAGGGATAAAATACAGACATAATAGATATAATAGATATAGGTATAAAATATAGACATAATAGATATAATAGATAGGAATAAAATATAGACGTAATAGATATAGGTATAAAATATAGACATCAAAAATATAATAGATATAGGTATAAATTATAGACATAATAGGTACAATAGGTATAAAATATAGACATAATAGATATAGATATAGGTATAAAATATAGACATAATAGATATAATAGATATAGGTATAAAATATAGACATAATAGATATAGGTATAAAATATAGACATAATAGATATAATAGATAGAGGTATTAAACATAGACAAAATAGATAAAGTTATAAAATATAGACATAATAATTATAGGTTCAAAATATAGACATAATAGATATAGGTATAAAATATAGACATAATAGATATAATAGATACAGGTATAAAATATAAGCATAATAGATATGATAGAGGTATAAAATATAGACATAATAGATATAATTGATAGAGTTATAAAATATAGACATAATAGATATAATAGAAATAGGTATAAAATATAGACATAACAGATATAATAGATATATGTATAAAATACAGACATAATAGATATAATAGATATATGAATAAGATATAGACATAATAGATATAATAGATATAGGTATAAATATAGACATAATAGATATAATAGATAAAGGGTTAAATATAGACATAATAGATATAATAGATATAGGTATGAAATATACACATAATAGATATAATAGATATAGGTATAAATTATAGACATCATAGGTATAATTGATATAGGTATAAAATATAGACATAATAGATATAATAGATATAGGTATAAAATATAGACATAAGAGATATAATAGATATAGGTATAAAACGTAGACATAATAGATATGATATATATGGGTATAAAACATAGATATAATACATATGATATATACAGGTATGAAATATAGACATAATAGATATAATAGATACAGGTATAACATATAGACAAAATCGATATAGGTAAAAAATGTAGACATAATGGATATAATAGATATAGGTATAAAATATGGACATAATGGATACAGGTATAAAATATAGACAGAATAGATATAGGTACAATATTTAGACATAATAGATATAATAGATATAGGTATAAAATATAGACATAATACATATAATAGATATAGGTATAAAATAAAGACATAATAGATATAGGTATAAAACATAGACATAATAGATAAAGGTATAAAATATAGACATAATAGATATACCTTTAAAATATAGACATAACAGTTATAAAAGATACATTTATGAAATATAGACATAATATATATATTAGATATAGGTATAAAATATAGCCATAATAGATATAATAGACATAGGTATAAAATATACACATAATATTTATAGGTATAAAATATAGCCATAATAGATATAATAGATATAGGTATGAAATACAGACATCATAGATATTATAGATATAGGTATAAAATATAGACACAAAAGATAAAATAGATATAGGTATAAAATATAGATATAATAGATATCATTATAAAATGTAAATATACTACATATAATAAAGGTATAAAATATACATATAATAGATATCGGTATAAAATATAGTTATAATAGATATAGGTATAAAATATAGATATAATAGATATAATAGATACAGGTATAAAATATACACATAATAGAAGTAATAGATATAGGTACCAAATATAGACATAATAGATATAATAGATATAATAGATATAGGAATACAATACAGACATAACAGATATAATAGATATAGTTATGAAATATACACATAATACATATAATAGATATAGGTATAAAATATAGACATAATAGATATAACAAATATAGGTATAAAATAGAGACATAATAGATTTGATAGATATAGGTATGAAATATACCACAATAGAAATAATAGATATAGGTATAAAAAATAGATATAATAGATATACGTAGAAAATATAGACAGAAGTGATATAATAGATATAGGTATAAAATATAGACTTAATAAATATAATCGATAGAGGTATAAAATATAGACATAATATATATAGGTATAAAGTAGAGACATAATAGATATAATAGATATCGGTATAAAATATAGACATAATACATACAAAAGATATAGGTATTCAATATAGACATAATAGATATAATAGATATAGGTAAAAATATAGACAAAATTGATATAACAAATATAGGTATACAATAGAGACATAATAGATTTCATAGATATAGGTATAAAATAAAGACATGATAGATAGAATAGAAATAGCTATAAAATATATACATAATGGATATAATAGATATAGGTATAAAATATAGACATAAAAGACATAGGTATACAATGTAGACATAATAGATATAATAGATATAGGTATCAAATATAGACATAATAGATATAATAGATGTAGGTATGAAATATAGACATAATAGATAGAGGTATAAAATATAGACATAATACATATAATAGATATAGGTATGCAATACAGACATAATAGATATTATAGATATAGGTATAAAATATAGACATAATAGATGTAATAGACATAGGTATAAAATATAGACATAATAGAGATAGGTATAAAATATAGACATAATAGATATAATAAATATGGGTATAAAATATAGGCTTAGTAGAGATAGGTATAAAATATAGACATAATACATACAATAGATATAGGTAGAAAATATAGACATAATATATATGATATATATAGGTATAAAATATAGACATAATAGATATGACAGATATAGGTATATAATATAGACATAATAGATATAATAGAAATTGGTATAAAACATAGACATAATAGATATAATAGATATAGGTATAAAATATAGACATAACAGATATAATAGATATAGGTATACAATATAGACATAATAGATATAATAGATATAGGTATAAAATATAGATATAACAGAGATAAGAGAGGTATAAAATATAGACATAATAGATATAGATATACGTATAAAATATAGACATAAGAGATGTAATTGATATAGACAGATAAAATAGATATAGGTATAAAATATAGACATAATACATATAATAGATATAGTTATAAAATATAGATATAATACATAGAGGTATGAAATATAGACATAATATACATAATAGACAGAGGTATAAAATATAAACATAATAGATGTAATAGGTAGAGGTATAAAATATAGACATAGTTGATATAGGTATAAAATATAGACATAATCGATACAATAAATATAGGTATAAAATATAGACAGATATAATAGAAATAGGTATAACCTATAGATAATAGATATAGGTATAATATATAGACAATGGATATAATAGATATAGGTATAAAATATAGACGTAATAGGTATAATAGATATAGAAAAAATTGATGTAATAGATATAGGTATAAAATATAGACATAAGAGATATAATGGACATAGTTAACAAATGTAGACATAATAGATATAATAGATATAGGTATAAAACAAAGACATAATAGATATAGCAGATACAGGTATAAAATATATGCATAATAGATATAAGTATAAAATATAGACATAATAGATGTAATAGATATAGTTATAAAATATAGACGTAAAAGATATAATACATATAGGTATAAAATATAGACATAATAGATATAGGTATAAAATATAGATATAACACATATAATAGTGGTATAAAATAAAGGCATAATAGATATAATAGATAGAGGTATAAAATATAGACATAATAGATATAGGTATATAATATATACATAATACATATAATAGATGTAGGTATAAAATGTAAACATAATAGATATAATAGACATAGGTATAAAATATAGAAATAATAGATATAATTGATATAGGTATAAAATATAGACATCATAGATATAATCCATAAAGCTATAAAATGTAGACAGAATAGATATTATAGATATAGGTATGAAGTATAAACATAATAGATATAATAGATACTGGTATAAAATATAGACATAATGGATATAATAGATATACGTATAAAATTTAGATGTAATAGATATAGTTACGAAATATAGATATAAAAGATATATTAGATATGGGTATAAAATAAACATGTAATAGATATAGGTATAAAATATAGATATAACACTTATAATTGATACAAGTATAAAGTATAGATATAATAGATATAGTTATAAAATATAAATATAACAGATAAAATAGATAGAGGTATGAAATATAAATATAATAGGTATAGGTATAAAATATAGACATAATAGGTATAATAGATAGATATAGGTATAAAATATAGACATAATAGATATAATACATATACTTATAAAATATACATATAGTTGATATAATAGATATAGGTATAAAATATAGACATAATAGATATAGGTATAAAATATAGACGTAATAGTTATAATAGATATAGTTGTGAAATATAGATATAATACATATAGGTATAAAATATAGATGCAATAGATATAATATATAGACAGAATAAATATAATAGACATAGGTATAAAATATAGATATATTAGATATAATAGATATAGGTATAAAATATAGTTTTAATAGATGTAGGTATAAAATACAGATATAATAGATATAATAGATATAGGTATAAAATATAGACAGAATTGATATAATAGATATAGTTATAAAATATAGATATAGATATCATGGATATAGGTATCAAATACAGATATAATAGATATAGGTATAAAATATAGAAATAGTGGATATAATAGATATAGGTATGAAATATAGACTTAATAGATATAATAGATGTAGGAATAGATTATAGACATAATAGATATAATAGATAAAAATACAATATATAGTTATAATAGATATAATAGATATTGGCATAAAATATAGACATAATAGATATAGGTATGAAATATAAACATAGTAGATATAATAGATATAGGTAAACAATATAGACATAAGAGATATAAAAGATATAGGTATAAAATATAGATATAATAAATATAATCGATACAGGTATAAAATATAGACATAATAGATATATGTATAAAGTATAGACGTAATAGATATAATAGATATCGGTATGAAATATAGACATAATACATACAAAAGATATAGGTATAAAACATAGACATAATAGATACAATAAATATAGGTATAAAATATAGACATAATATATATGATATATATAGGTATAAAATATAGACATAATAAATATGATAGATATAGGTATATAACATAGACTTAATAGATATAATAGAAATTGGTATAAAACATAAACATAATAGATATAATAGATATAGGTATAAAATATAGACATAACAGATATAATAGATATAGGTATACAATATAGACATAATAGATATAATATAGGTATAAAATATAGATATAACAGATATAAGAGATGTATAAAATATAGACATAATAGATATAGATATACGTATAAAATATAGACATAAGAGATATAATAGATATAGACAGATATAATAGATATAGGTATAAAATATAGACATAATACATATAATAGATATAGTTATAAAATATAGATATAATAGATAGAGGTATAAAATATAGACATAATATATATAATAGACAGAGGTATAAAATATAAACATAATAGATGTAATAGATAGAGGTATAAAATATAGACATAATAGATATAATAGATTGAGGTATAAAATATAGACATAAGAGATATAATAGATAGAGTTATAAAATATAGACAAAATAGATATAATAGGTATTGCTATAAAATATATACAATAGATATAATAGATATACGTTTAACAGATAGTCATAATAGATATAATAGATACAGACAAAATAGATCTAATAGATATTGGTATAAAATATAGACATAATAGATACAATATATATAGATATAAAATATAGACATAGTAGATACAATAGATATAAGTATTAAATATAGACATAATAGATATAGGTATAAAATATAGACATAATAGATATAATGGATATAGGTATAAAATATAGACATAACAGACATAGGTTAAAATATAGACATAATAGAAATAATATATAGTTATAAAATATAGAAAAAAGAGATATAATGAATAGAGGTATAAAATAAAGACATAATTGATAAAATAGATATAATGGATAGAGGTATAAAATATAGACATAATAGATGTAATAGAGGTATAAATTATAGACATAATAGATATAATAGATATAGGTATAAAATATAGACATAATAGATATAATAGACGTATACAATTTAGACATAATCGATATAAGAGATACAGGTATAAAATATAGACAAAATAGATATAATAGATATAATAGATAGAGGAATAAAATATAGACATAATAGATATAGTAGATAGAGGTATAAAATATAAACATAATATATGTAATAGGTAGAGGTAAAAAATATAGACCTAATGGATATAATAGATAAAGCTATAAAATATATACATAAAAGATAAAATAGATAGAGGTATAAAATATAGACAATACATATAATAGATACAGTTATAAAATATAGACATAATAGGTATAATAGATATAGACAAAATAGATATAATAGCTATAGGTATAAAATTTAGACATAATAGATATAATACATATAGTTATAAAGTATAGACATAATAGATATAATAGATATAGGTATTAAATATAGACATAATAGATATAGGTATAAAATATAGATATAACAGATATAGGTATAAAATATAGACATAATAGATATAATAAATATAGGTATAAAATATAGACTTAGTAGATAGAGGTATACCATATAGACATAATGGATATAATATATATAGGTATAAAATATAGACATAATAGACATAATGGATACAGATATAAAATATAGACATAATAGATATAACACATATAGGTATGAAATATAGGCATAATAGATATAATAGAGGTATAAAATATAGACATAATAGATATAATTGATAGAGTTATAAAAAAACACATAATAGATATAATAGATAGAGGGATAAAATACAGACATAATAGATATAATAGATAGAGTTATAAAATATAGACATAATAGATATAATAGATATAGGTATAAAACATAGACTTAATAGATATAGGTATAAAATATAGACATAATAGATATAATAGATATAGGTGTAAAATGTAGACATCATAGATACAATAGATATAGGTATAAAATATAGACATAATAGATATAATAGTTATAGGTATAAACTATAGACATGATAGATATTGGTATAATATATAGACAATAGATATAATAGATATAGGTATAAAATATAGACATAATAGGTAGAATAGATATAGACAAAATAGCTATAATAGATATAGGTATAAAATAGAGACATTATAGATATAGGTATAAAATATAGACATAATAGATATAATAGATATAGGTATTAAATATAGACATAATAGATATAGGTATAAAATATAGGCATAACAGATATAGGTATAAAATATAGACATAATAGATATAGGTATAAAATATAGACATAATAGATAAAATAGATATAGGTGTAAAATATAGACATTATAGACATAGGCATAAAATACAGATATAATAGATGTAATAGACAGAAGCATAAAATATAGACATAATAGATATAAGAGATATAGGTATGAAATATAGACATAATTGATATAACAGATACAGGTATAAAATATCGACATAATAGATATATGTATAAAACATGGACATAATAGATACAATAGATGTACTTATAAAATATACACATAAAAGATATAATACATATAGGTATATAATATAGACATAATAGATATAGGTATAAAATATAGATATAACAGATATAATAGGGGTATAAAATATAGGCATAATAGATATAATAGATATAGGTATAAAATATAGACATAATAGATATCGGTATATAATATATACATCACAGATATAATAGATATAGGTATAAAATATAGATATAATAAATAAAATAGATATAGATAAAATATAGATATTATCGATATAGGTATAAAATGAAGACATAATACATATACTAGATTTAGGTATAGTATACAGTTATAATAGATATAGGTATAAAAAGTAGATATAATAGATATAGGGATAAAATACAGACATAATAATTATAATATATGTAGGTATAAAATGTTGACATAATAGATATAATAGATATAGGTATAACACATAGAAATAATAGATATAACCGATATAGGTATAAAATATAGATATAGTAGATATAATACATATAGCTATAAAATGTAGACAGAATAAATATAATAGATATAGGTATGAAGGATACACATAATAGATATAACTGATACTGGTATAAAAAATAGACATAATAGATATAATAGATATTGGTATAAAATATAGACATAATAGATATAGATATAAAATATAGACATAATAGATATGACAGATATAGGTATAAAATAAAGACATAAGAGATATAATGGATATAGGTATAAAATAGAGACATAATAGATATAGTTCTATAATATATACATAATAGATATAATAAATACAGGTACAGAAATAATAGATACAATCGATATAGGTATAAAATATAGATATAATAGATATACAGAGGTATGAAATACAGACATAATAGATACTATATAGGTATAAAATATAAATATATATAGGTATAAAATATAGTTATGATAGATAAAGGTATAAAATATAGACATTAGAGATATAATAGATATAGCTATAAAACATAGACATAATAGATGTAATAGATATAGGTATAAAATATAGACATAATAGATATACATATAAAATATACACATAGTTGATATAATAGATATAGGTATAAAATCTAGACATAATAGATATCGGTATAAACTATAGCTATAATAGATATAATAGATATAGGTATATAATATAGACATAACTGGTATAAAAAAGTAGGTATGAAATATAGACCTAATAGATATAGGGTTAAAATATACACATAATAGATATAATAGACATATGTATAAGATATAGACATAAAGGATATCATAGATATAGGTATAAAATATAGATATAATAGATATAAGAGATATAGGTATAAAATACAGACATAATAGATATAATAGATATAGGAATAAAATACAGACATAAATGAAATAGGGATAAAATATAGACAAATTAGATAGAAATATAGGTATAAAATGAAGACATAATAGGTATAATAGATATAAGTATAAGATATAGACATAATAGATATTACAGATACAGATATAAAACATAGACATAATGGATATAATAGGTATAGGTATGAAATATAGACATAATAGATATAATAGACATATGTATAAGAGGTAGACAAAATAGATCAAATGGATATAGGTATAAAATATAGACTTAATAGATATAATAGATAGAGGTATAAAATATAGACATAATAGATATAATAGATATAGATATAAAATATAGACCTGATAGATATAGGTATAAAATATAGACATATAAGTTATAATAGTTATAGGTATAAAACATGGACATAATAGATAAAATAGATATAGATATAAAATATAGACATAATAGATATAATAGATATAGGTATATAATATAGTAATAGTAGATATAATAGATATAGGAATAAATATAGACATAATTGAAATAGGTATAAAATATAGACAAAAAAGATATTAAAGATATACGTATAAAATATAGACATAATAGATATAATAAATATAGGTATAAAATATAGACAGAGAAGATATAATAGATATAGGTATAAAATATAGACATAATAGATATAATAGATATAGGAATAAAATATAGACAAAAAAGGTATAATAGATATAGGTATAAAATATAGACATAATAGATATAGGAATAAAATACAGACATATAAGATATAATAGTCATAGGTATTAAATATTGTCATAATAGATATACTAGATATAGGTATAAAATATAGACATAATAGATATAGGTATTAAATAGAGATATAATAGATAAAATAGATATAGGTATAAAATATAGACATAATAGATATAATAGACATAGGTATAAAATATAGACATAATAGATACAATAGATATAGGTATAAAATATAGACATAGTAGATATAATAAATATAGGTAAAAAATATAGACAGATATAAGAGATATAGGTATAAAATATAGACATAATAGATATAACACATATACGTATAAAATATAGACATAATATATATAACAGATATACCTATAAAATATAGACCTAATAGATATAATAGATATAGGTATAACATAGAGACAGAATAGATATGGTTTTAAAATACAGACATAATAGATATAATAGATATAGGTATAATTATACACATAATAGATATAATAGATATAGTTACAAAATGTAGACATAATAGATATAATAGATATGGGTATAAAATATAGACATAAAATATATATTACATATAGGTATAAAATATACACATCATCGATATAATAGATATAGGTATAAAATATAGACATAATAGATATAGATAGAAAATATAGATATAATAGAGAGAATAGATAGAGGTAAAAAATATAGACATAACAGATATAGGTATAAAATATATACATAATAGATATAAGAGATATAGGTATAAAATATAGACATAATAGTTATAATAGATATAGGTATAAAATATAGACATAATAAATATAATATATATAAGTACAAAATATAGACTTAATAGATATAATAGATATAGGTATAAAATGTAGACATAATAGATATAATAGATATAAGTATAAAATATAGACATAACAGATATAAGAGATATAGTTATAAAATATAGACATAATAATTATAATAGATATAGGTATAAAATATAGACATAACACATACAATAGATATAGGTATAAAACATAGACATAAAAGATAAAATAGATAAAGATATAAAGTATAGACATAATAGATATAGGTTTAAAGTATAAACACAATAGATATAATAGATATAGGTATAAAATAAAGACAGAATAGATATGGGTATAAAATATAAACATAATAGAAATGATAGATACAGGTATAAAATATCGACATAAGAGATATAATAGATATAGGTTTAAAATATAGACATAATACATATAATCGATACAGATATAAAATATAGACATAATAGATATAGGTATAAAGTATTGACATAATAGATATAATAGATATAGGTATAAAATATAGACATAATACATACAATAGATATAGGTATAAAATATAGACATAATAGATATAATAGATATAGGTATAAAATATAGACATAATAGATATAACAAATATAGGTATAAAATAGAGACATAATAGATATTATAGATACAGGTACAACATATAGATATAATAGATATAGGTAAAAAATATAGGTATAATATATATATTAGATATATATGTATAAAAAACAGATATAATACATACAGGTATACAATATAGACACAATAGATATAATATATAAAGGTATAAAATATAGATATAATAGAAATAGGTATAAACTCTAGATATAATAGATATACGTATAAAATATAGATATAATTGATATAGTCATAAAATATAGATATAATAGATATAGTAGATATTGGTGTAAAATATAGATATAATAGATATAATTACAAAATATAAATCTAATAGATATAATAGATATAGTTATTAAATATAGATATAAGAAATATAGGTATGAAATGTAGTTATAATAGATATAGGTATAAAATATAGACATAGTAGATATAATAGATATAGAGAGAAAATATAGACATAATAGATATGGGTATAAAATATAAACATAATAGATATAAGAGATATAGGTATAAAATATAGATATAAGAGATATAATAGATAAAGGTATAAAATATAGACATAATAGATATAATAGATATAGGTATAAAATATACACATAATAGATATAATAGATCCAGGTTTAAATATAGACAATAGATATCATAGATACATGTATAAAATATAGATATAATAGATATAATTTAAAAAGTATAAATATAATAGATATAATTGATATAGTGAAAACATAGGTGTAATGTATATAGGTATATAATACGGTTATAATAGATAGAGGTATAAAATATAGACATCATAGAAATAATAGATGGAGGTATACAATATAGACATAATAGATATAATTGATAGAGTTATAAATTATAGACATAATACATATTGTAGATAGAGATATCAAATGTAGACATAATAGATTTAATAGATATAGGTATAAAATGTAGACCTAATAGATAAAATAGATATATTTATAAAATATAGACATAAAAGATATAATAGATTGAGTTATAAAATATAGACATAATGGATATAATAGATATAGGCATAAAATATAGATAGTATAGATATAATATATATAGGATTAAAATATAGACACCACAGATATATTAGACATAGGTATAAAATATCGAAAGAATATATATAATAGATATAGGCATAAATTATGCACATAATAGATATAATAGATAGAGGTATAAAATAAAAACAAAATAGATATAATAGACAGAGGTATAAAATATAGACATAATAGATATAATAGAGGTAAAAAATATAGACATAATAGATACAATAGATAGAGGTATAAAATACAGACATAATAGATATAATAGATATAATAAATAGAGGTATAATATATAGACATAATAGATATAGTTGATATTGAAATAAAATATAGGTATTATCGATATAATAGAGGTAAAAAATATAGACATCATAGATATAATAGATACAGGTATGAAGTGTAGACGTTATAGATATAATAGAGGTATAAAATATAGACATAATAGATATAATAGATACAGGGATAAAATATTGACATAATAGTTATAATAGATAGAGTTATAAAACACAGACATAATAGATATAAACACAATAGATATAATAGATATAGGTATAAAATATAGCCATAATAGATATAATACACATAAGTATACAATATAGACATAATAGATATAACATATATAGGTCTAAAATATAGACATAATAGATATAATAGATATAGGTATAAAATATAGATAAAATCGATATAATAGATATAGGTATAATAATATAGTTATAGATATAAAATATAGATATAATAGATATAACAGATATAGGTATAAGATATAGACATAATAGATATAATGAATATGGGTGTAAAATATAGACATAATAGATATAGGTATAAAATTTAGTCATAATAGATATACTAGATATAGTTATAAACTATCGGTTTAATAGATGTAACAGATATAGGTATAAAATATAGACATAATAGATATAATCGATATAGGTATAAAATGTACACATAATAGATAGATATAAGAATAAAATATAGACATAATAGATATAATAGATATACGTATAAAATATAGACATAATATATATGATGGATATAGGTATAAAATATAGACAGATATAATAAATATTGGTTAAAAATATAGACAGAATAGATATAATAGACACAGGTATAAAATATAGACAAAATAGGTGTAATAGATACAGGTGGAAAATATAGATATAATAGATATAGGTATAAAATATAGACATAATAGGTATAATAGAAATACGTATAAAATATAGATGCAATAGGTATAGATATAAAATAAAAAAATTATAGATATAATAGATACAGGTATAAAATACAGATATAATCGATATAATTATAAAATATAAGTATAATAGATATAATAGTTATAGGTAAAAAGTGTAGACATAATGGATATAATAGATATAGGTATAAAATATAGACATAATAGATATAATAGATACAGGTATGAAAGGTAGACAAAATAGATATAGGTATAAAATATAGAGAGAATAGATATAACACATATAGTTATAAAATATAGACATAATAGTTATAATAGATATAGGTATAAATATAGACGTAATAGATATAGGTATAAAATATAGACATAATAGATATAATATATATGGGTATAAAATATAGACATAATAGATAAAATACATATAGGTATAAAATATAGACATAATAGATACAATAGATATAGACATAATAGATATAATAGATATAGGTATAAAATATAGACATAATAGGTATAATAGATATAGGCATGAAATATAGACATAATAGATATAGGTATAAAATATAGACATAATAGATACAATAGATAGAGGTATAAAATATAGACATAATAGATATTATAGTTATAGGTATAAAATATAGACATAATAGATATAGGTATCAAGTATAGATACAATTGATATAATAGATATAGGAATGAAATTTAGACATAATAGATATAGGTATAAATTATAGATATAATTGATATAATAGATATACGTATAAAACATAGATATAATTGATATAGGCACAAAATATAGATATAATAGATATAATAGACATAAGTATAAAAATTAGATATAATAGACATAATGATAAAGTATAAATATAATAGATATGATAGATATAGGTATGAAATACAGATATAAGAAATGTAGGTATGAAATATAGTTATAATAGATATAGTTATAAAGTATAGATATAATAGAGGTATAAAATATAGACATAATAGATAAAGTAGATATAGGTATAAAATATAGACATAATAGATATAATAGATACACGTATGAAATATAGACATAAAAGATATAATAGACATAGGTATAAAATATACACATAATAGATAAATGTATCAAGTATAGATATAATAGATACAATAGATATAGGTATGAAATATAGATATAATTGATATAATACATATAGGTATAACATATAGACATAATAGATATAATACATATAGGTATAAAATATAGACATAATAGATGTAATAGATATCGGTATAAAATATAGACATAAAAGATATAATAGATATAGGTATAAAATATAGACATAAGAGATATAATATACATAGGTATAAAATACAGACATAATAGACATAATAGATATAGGTATAAAATATATACAGAATAGATATAGGTATAATATATAGACATAATAGTTATAGATATAGGTATAACATAAAGATATAATAGATATAGGTATAAAATGTAGACATAATAGATATAATAGATATAGGTATAAAATATAGACATAATAGATATAATTGATATAGGTATAAAATATAGACATAATATATATAACAGGTATACATATAAAATATAGACATAATAGATACACATAATAGATATAATAGACATAGGTATAAAATGTAGACATAATAGATATAATAGATATAGGGATAAAATATAGACATAAAAGATATAATACATATAGGTATAAAATATAGACATCATCGATATAATAGATAAAGGTATAAAATATAGACATAATAGATGTAGACATAAAATATAGATATAATAGAGAGAATAGATAGAGATATAAAATATAAACATAGATATATAGATATAGATATAATGTAGATATAGATATTAATACCTATGTAATAGATATAGGTATAAAATACAGATATAATGGATATAGGTATTAAATACAGACATAATAGATATAGGAATAAAATATAGACATAATAGACATAATTGATATAGGTATAAAATACAGACATAATAGATATAATTGATATAGGTATAAAATATAGGCATAATTGATATAATAGATAGAGGTGTAAAATATAGACATAAGAGATATAATTGATAGTTATAAAAAATAGACATAATAGATATAATAGATAAAGGGATAAAATGTAGACATAATAGATATAATAGATATAGGTATAAAATACAAACATAATAGATATAATAGATATAGGTATACAATGTAGACATAATAGATATAATATACATAGGTATAAAATATATACGTAATAAATATAGGTATAAAATATAGACATAATAGCTAAAATAGATGTAGGTATGAAATATATACATAATAGATATAATAGTTATAGGTATAAAGTATAGACACAATAGGTATAATTGATATAGGTATAAAATATAGACATAATAGATATAATAGATATAGATAAAAAATATAGACAAAATACTTATAGGTATAAAATATAGACATAATAGATATAATAGTTATAGGTATAAAATATAGACATAATAGATATAGGTATAAAATATAGACATAATAGATATAATAGATATAGGTATAAAATACAGACATAATAGATATAATGCATATAGGTATAAAATAGACACATAAAATAAACATAATCATAATAGATATAATAGATATAGGTGTAAAATAGAGATACAATAGATATAGGTATAAAAAATACTTATAATATAAACAGGTATAAAATATAGATATAATAGATATAGGTATTAAATATAGACATAATAGATATAATAAATATAGGTATAAAATATAGACATAATAAATATAGGTATAATATTTAGACATAATAGATATAATAGATATAGGTAAAAAATATAGACATAATAGATATAATAGATATAGGTATAAAATATAGACGTAATACATATAATCGATATATGTATAAAATATAGACATAATAGATATAGGTATAAAATTGAGGCAGAATAGATATAGGTAAAAATACAGACATAATAGATATAGTAGAAATAGGTATAAAATATACACATAATAGATATAATAGTTATAGGTATAAAATGTAGACATAATAGATACAATAGATATAGGTATAAGATGTACACGTAATATATATTGGTATAAACTATATACATAATAGATATAAGAAATATAGATATAAAATAAGACATAATAGTTATAATAGATATAGGTATAAAATATAGACATGATAGATATAATATATATGTATAAAATATAGACTTAATAGATATCATAGATATAGGTAGAAAATGTAGACTTAATAGATATAATGGTTATACATAATAGGTATAATAGATATAATAGGTATAATAGATACACGTATAAAATATAGACATAAGAGATGTACATATAGATATAAAATATAGACATAATATATAATAGATATATTTATAAAATATAGACATAATAGATATAATAGATATAGGTATGAAATATAGACATAAGAGATATAATCGATATAGTTATAAGATATGGACAAAATAGATATAATAGATATACGTATAAAACATAGACATAATAGATATATGTATAAAATATAGATATAATAGATATAGTTATAAAACATAACTATAACAGATACAATAGATATAGGTATAAAGTATAGATGAAATTGTTATAGGTATAAAATATAGACATAATAGGTATAATAGATATAGTTATATAATATAGACATAATAGATATAATATATATAGGTATATATATAGGTATAAAATATAGTCATAATAGATACAATAGATAAAGGAATAAAATATAGCTATAATAGGTATAGGTATAAAATATAGATATAATAAATGTAATAGATATATTTGTAAAATATAGATATCATAGATAATAGATATAGGAATAAAATATAGACATAATATATAAAATAGATATAGGTATAATATATAGACATAATAGATATAATATAGGTATTAAATACAGACGTAATAGATATAGATATAAAATATAGACATAATAGATATAAGTATCAAATATAGACTTAATAGATAAAGGTATAAAATATAGACATAATAGGCGTAATAGATATAGGTATAAAATATAGACGTAGTAGATATAACTGATAGTTTTAAAATATAGACATAATAGGTATAATAGATAGAGGGTTAAATATAGACATAATAGTTATAATAGATATCCCTGATGAACATCGATACAAAAATCCTCAAGAAAATACTGGCAAACCGGATTCAGCAGCACATCAAAAAGCTTATCCATCATGATCAAGTGGGCTTCATCCCTGGGATGCAAGGCTGGGTCAACATTCGCAAATCAATAAACGTAATCCAGCATATAAACAGAACCAAAGACAAAAACCACATGATTATCTCAATAGATGCAGAAAAGGCCTTTGACAAAATTCAACAGCCCTTCATGCTAAAAACGCTCAATAAATTCGGTATTGATGGAACGTACCTCAAAATAATAAGAGCTATTTATGACAAACCCACAGCTAATATCATACTGAATGGGCAAAAACTGGAAAAATTCCCTTTGAAAACTGGCACAAGACAGGGATGCCCTCTCTCACCACTCCTATTCAACATAGTGTTGGAAGTTCTGGCTAGGGCAATCAGGCAAGAGAAAGAAATCAAGGGTATCCAGTTAGGAAAAGAAGAAGTCAAATTGTCCCTGTTTGCAGATGACATGATTGTATATTTAGAAAACCCCATCGTCTCAGCCCAAAATCTCCTTAAGCTGATAAGCAACTTCAGCAAAGTCTCAGGATACAAAATTAATGTGCAAAAATCACAAGCATTCTTATACACCAGCAACAGACAAGCAGAGAGCCAAATCAGGAATGAACTTCCATTCACAATTGCTTCAAAGAGAATAAAATACCTAGGAATCCAGCTTACAAGGGATGTAAAGGACCTCTTCAAGGAGAACTACAAACCACTGCTCAGTGAAATCAAAGAGGACACAAACAAATGGAAGAACATACCATGCTCATGGATAGGAAGAATCAATATCGTGAAAATGGCCATACTCCCCAAGGTTATTTATAGATTCAATGCCATCCCCATCAAGCTACCAATGACTTTCTTCACAGAATTGGAAAAAACTGCTTTAAAGTTCATATGGAACCAAAAAAGAGCCCGCATTGCCAAGACAATCCTAAGTCAAAAGGACAAAGCTGGAGGCGTCACGCTACCTGACTTCAAACTATACTACAAGGCTACAGTAACCAAAACAGCATGGTACTGGTACCAAAACAGAGATATAGACCAATGGAACAGAACAGAGTCCTCAGAAATAATACCGCACATCTACAGCCATCTGATCTTTGACAAACCTGAGAGAAACAAGAAATGGGGAAAGGATTCCCTATTTAATAAATGGTGCTGGGAAAATTGGCTAGCCATAAGTAGAAAGCTGAAACTGGATCCTTTCCTTACCCCTTATACGAAGATTAATTCAAGATGGATTAGAGACTTAAATGTTAGACCTAATACCATAAAAACCCTAGAAGAAAATCTAGGTAGTACCATTCAGGACATAGGCATGGGCAAGGACTTCATGTCTAAAACACCAAAAGCAACGGCAGCAAAAGCCATAATTGACAAATGGGATCTAATTAAACTAAAGAGCTTTTGCACAGCAAAAGAAACTACCATCAGAGTGAACAGGCAACCTACAGAATGGGAGAAAATTTTTGCAACCTACTCATCTGACAAAGGGCTAATATCCAGAATCTACAAAGAACTCAAACAAATATACGAGAAAAAAACAAACAACCCCATCAAAAAGTGGGGAAAGGATATGAACAGACATTTCTCAAAAGAAGATATTCATACAGCCAACAGACACATGAAAAAATGCTCATCATCACTGGCCATCAGAGAAATGCAAATCAAAACCACAATGAGATACCATCTCACACCAGTTAGAATGGCAATCATTAAGAAGTCAGGAAACAACAGGTGTTGGAGAGGATGTGGAGAAATAGGAACACTTTTACACTGTTGGTGGGATTGTAAACTAGTTCAACCATTATGGAAAAGAGTATGGCAATTCCTCAAGGATCTAGAACTAGATGTACCATATGACCCAGCCATCCCACTACTGGGTATATACCCAAAGGATTATAAATTAGTCTACTACAAAGACACAGTACACGTATGTTTATTGCGGCACTATTCACAATAGCAAAGACTTGGAATCAACCCAAATGTCCATCTGTGACAGACTGGATTAAGAAAATGTGGCACATATACACCATGGAATACTATGCAGCCATAAAAAAGGATGAGTTTGCATCCTTTGTAGGGACATGGATGCAGCTGGAAACCATCATTCTTAGCAAACTATCACAAGAACAGAAAACCAAACACCGCATGTTCTCACTCATAGGTGGGAACTGAACAATAAGATCACTTGGACTCGGGAAGGGGAACATCACACACTGGGGTCTATCATGGGGAGGGGGGAGGGGGGAGGAGGGAGGGATTGCATTGGGGAGTTATACATGATATAAATGATGAATTGATGGGTGCTGACGAGTTGATGGGTGCAGCACACCAACATAGCATAAGTATACATATGTAACAAACCTGCACGTTATGCACATGTACCCTAGAACTTAAAGTATAATAAAAAAAAAAAAAAAAAAAAAAAAAAAAAAAAAAGGGGAAGACTGATTTATATTCCATGTTATTTCCAAGTGACGTTTCTCTCAAACTCATTTAGTGAAGTGCATATAATTTCATTTGAACTAGCAAAGTATTTCTTATTCCAAATTCTGAAAGTATGCCTTTCATTTATTAGGTTAATTTAAGGTATTTTAAAAAGAGTGGGTAAATTTTGTATTGGTAAATTACAGGGCACAATAAAATTATACTAAACTCAAAAAAAAAAAAAAAAAAAAAAAAAAAAGATATAATGGTTATACATAATAGGTATAATAGATATAATAGGTATAATAGATACACGTATAAAATATAGACATAAGAGATGTACATATAGATATAAAATATAGACATAATATATAATAGATATATTTATAAAATATAGACATAATAGATATAATAGATATAGGTATGAAATATAGACATAAGAGATATAATCGATATAGTTATAAGATATGGACAAAATAGATATAATAGATATACGTATAAAACATAGACATAATAGATATATGTATAAAATATAGATATAATAGATATAGTTATAAAACATAACTATAACAGATACAATAGATATAGGTATAAAGTATAGATGAAATTGTTATAGGTATAAAATATAGACATAATAGGTATAATAGATATAGTTATATAACATAGACATAATAGATATAATATATATAGGTATAAAATATAGTCATAATAGATACAATAGATAAAGGAATAAAATATAGCTATAATAGGTATAGGTATAAAATATAGATATAATAAATGTAATAGATATATTTGTAAAATATAGATATCATAGATAATAGATATAGGAATAAAATATAGACATAATATATAAAATAGATATAGGTATAATATATAGACATAATAGATATACTATAGGTATTAAATACAGACGTAATAGATATAGATATAAAATATAGACATAATAGATATAAGTATCAAATATAGACTTAATAGATAAAGGTATAAAATATAGACATAATAGGCGTAATAGATATAGGTATAAAATATAGACGTAGTAGATATAACTGATAGTTTTAAAATATAGACATAATAGGTATAATAGATAGAGGGTTAAATATAGACATAATAGTTATAATAGATATAGGTATAAAATACAGACATAATATACATAATATATAGGTATAAAATATAGACATAATGGACATAATAGATGAAGGTATGAAATATAGACATAATAGATATAATAGATATAGATATAAATTATAGACATAATAGTTATAATGGATATAGGTATAAAACATAGACATAATAGATATAATAGATATAGGTATAAATTGTAAACGTAACAGATAAAATAGACATAGGTATAAAATATAGACATAATAGATATAGGTATAATATATAGACATAAGAGATATAATAGATATAGGAATAAAATATAGACATAAAACAAAGAGGTATAAAGTATACATATAAATGATATAGGTATAAAATATAGACATAATAGATATAATAGATATAGGTAAAAAATAGAGATATAATAGATTTAGGGATAAAATATAGATATAATAGATATAATAGATATACGTATAAAATATAGATATAATAGGTATAGGTATAAAATAAAGATATAATAGATATAATAGATACAGGAATAAAATATAGATATAATAGATATAATTACAAAAAATAAAATAATAGATATAATAGATATAGGTTTAAAATAGAGATGCAATAGATATAGGTATAAAATATCGTTATAATAGATATAGGTATAAAATAAAGACGTAATATATATAATAGATATAGGTATAAATTATAGACATAGTAGATATAATCGATATAGGTATAAAATACAGACATAATAGATATAATAGATACAGCTATAAAGTATAGACATAATTGATATAATAGATAGATGTATAAAATAAAAACATAATAGATATAGGCATAAAATACAGACCTAATAGATAAATGTAAAAAATATAGACATAATAGATATAATCGATATATGTAAAAAATATAGACATAAAAGATATAGGTATAAAATATAGACATAAAAGATATAGGTATAATATTTAGACATAATAGTTAAAATAGATATAGGTATGAAATATAGACATAATAGATATAATATATGTAGGTATACAATATAGACATAACAGATATAATAGATATAGGGATAAAATAAGGATATAATACATATAGGTATAAAATATAGATATAATTGATATAGGTATAAAATATAGACATAATAGTTATAATAGATATAGGTATAAAATATATATATAATAGGTATCGGTATAAAATATAGACATTAAAGATATAATAGATAGCGGTATAAAATATAGATATAACAGATAAAGGTATAAAATATGGGTATAATAGATATAATAGATATACGTATAAAATATAGATATAATAGATATAGGTATAAAACATAGACATAATAGATATCATAGATACAGGTATGAAATATAGACATAATAGATATAATAGATATAGGAATACAATATAGACATAATAGATATAATAGTTATAGGTATAAAATACAGACATAATAGATATAATAGATATTGGTATAAAATATAGACATAATAGATATAATAGATATAGGTACAAAATATAAACATAATAGATACACGTAGAAAAGATACACATAATAGATATAATAGATATAGGTATAAAATATAGACATAATAGATAGAGGTATAAAATATAGACATAATTGATATAATAGATATAGGTATAAAATATAGACATTATATATATAATAGATATAGGTATAAAATATAGACATAATGGATATAGGTATAAAATATAAACAGAAAAGATATAGGTATAACATTTAGACGTAATAGATATAGATATAGGCAGAAAAAATAGACATAATAGATATAATAGATATAGGTATAAAATATAGACATAATAGATATAGGTATAAAATGTAGACATAAATATATATTTGATATAGGTATAAAATATACACAGAATGGATATAATATATATAGGTGTAAAATATAGACATAATAGATATAGGTATAATATTTAGACATAATAGATATAATAGATATAGTTATAAAATATAGACATAATAGATATAATAGATATAGGTATAAAATACAGACATAATGGATATAATATAGGTATGAAATATAGATATAATAGAGTTATAAAATATAAATATAACAGATAAAAAAGATATCGGTATAAAATATAGATAAAATAGTTATAGGTATAAAATAAAGACATAATAGGTATAACAGATATATGTGTATAATATAGACATAATAGATATAATATATATAGGTATAAAATATAGACATAATAGATATAATAGATATAGGAATAAAATATAGATATAATACATATCAGTATAAAATATAGATATCATTGATATAGGTATAAAATATAGACATAATGGATATAATAGATATAGGTATAAAATATAGATATAATAGATATAGGTATGAAATATATGTATAATAGATATAATAGATATACGTATAAAATATAGATATAATAGATATAGATATAAAATATAGATATAATAGATATAATAGACACAGGAATCAAATATAGATATAATATATATATTATAAAAAATAAAAATAATAGATATAATAGATAAAGATATAAAATTGAGATAAAATAAATATAGGTATAAAATATAGTTATAATATAGGTATAAAATATCGATATAATTGATATAATAGATATAGGTATTAAATATAGACATAATAGATATAATAGACATAGTTATACAATATAAACATCATAGATATAATAGACAGTTTTAAATTATAGACATCATAGACATAATAGATATAGGTATAAAATATAGACATAATAGATATAGATGTAAAATATAGACATAATAGATATAATAGATACAGTTATAAAGTATAGACATAATAGATATAATAGATATAGGTATAAAATAAAGACATAATAGATATAGGTATAAAATACAGACATAATACATATGATCGATACAGATTAAAAATATAGACATAATAGATATAAGAATAAAGAATAGACATAATAGATATAATAGATATAGGCATAAAATATAGACATAATAGATATAGGTATAAAACATAGACATAAAAGGTATAGGTATGAAATACAGACATAATAGATATAATAGACATATGTATAAAATATAAATATAATAGATATAGGTATAAAATATAGATATAATACATGTAATCGATATACGTATAAAATATAGATATAATTGATATAGTCATAAAATATAGATATAATAGAAATAATAGATATAGGTATAAAATATAGATATAATAGATATAATTATAAAATATAAATCTAAGAGATATGATATAGGTATTAAATATAGATATTAGAAATATAGGTACAAAATACAGACATAATAGATATAGGTCTAAAATATAGTTTTAATAGATATAATAGAGGTATTAAATATAGACATAAGATATAATAGATATAGTTACAAAATATAGACATAATAGATATAATAGATATAGGAATAAAATATAGACATAATAGATATAATAGATATAGGTACTAAATATAGACATAATAGATATAGGTATAAAATATAGACATAATAGACATAACAGATATAGGTATAAAATATAGATATAATAGATATAATAGATATAGTTATAAAATATAGCCGTCCTAGATATAAAAGATATAGGTATAAAATATAGACATAATAGATATAATAGATACAGGTATAAAATATAGACATAATAGATATAGGTATAAAATATAGACATGATATATATAATAGATATAGGTATTAAATATAGACATAATAGATATAGGTATAAAATATAGACATAATAGATATAGGTATAAAATATAGACATAATAGATATATTAGATTTAGGTATAAAATATAGACGTAATAGATGAAGGTATAAAATGTAGATATAATAGATATAATAGATATACGTATAACATATAGATATATTTGATATAGTCATAAAATGTAGATATAATAAAGGAATAAAATATAGATAAAATACATAACATTATAAAATATAAATCTAATAGATATAATAGATATAGGTATTAAATATAGATATAAGAAATAAAGGTATAAAATAGTTAAAAAAGATAAAAGTGTAAAAAATAGATAAAATAGATATCATAGATAGAGTTATAAAATACAGACGTAATAGATATAGTAGATATAGTTACAAAATATTGACATAATAAATATAATGGATAAATTTATACAATTTAGATATTATAGACATAATAAATATAGGTACAAAATATAGACATAATAGATATAATAGACATAGGTATAAAATATAGACATAATAGATATAATAGATATAGGTATAAAATATAGACATAGATATAATAGATACAGGTTTAAAATATAGACATGATAGATACAATAGATATAGACATAAGAGATATAAGAGATATTGATATAAAATACAGACAAAATAGATATAGCAGATATAGGTATACAATATAGACATAATTGATATAATAGTTGTAGGTATAATATATAGACATCATAGATATAATATATATATATAAAAATTATAGACATAATAGATGTAATAGATATAGGTACAAAATATAGACATAATAGATATAGGAGTAAAATAGAGACATCATAGATATAATAGATAAAGGTATGAAATACAGATATAATAGATATAGGTATAAAATATAGATATAATAGATATAATAGATAAAGTTATAAAATATAGATATAGATATAGGTAAAAAATATAGATAAAGTAGATATAATAGATATACGTATAAAATATAGATATATTTGATATAGTCATAAAATATAGATATAATAGATATAGGAATAAAACATAGATATAATAGATATAATTATAAAATATAAATCTAATAGATATAATAGATATGGGTATAAAATATAGATATAAGAAATATAGGTATAAAATATAGTTCTAAAAGATATAGTTATAAAAAATAGATAGATATAATAGAGGTATAAAATATAGACATAATAGATATAATAGATAGAGTTATAAAATACAGACATAATAGATATAAAAGATATAGTTACACAATATAGATATAATAGACATAATGGATATTGGTAAAAAATATAGACATAATAGATATAATAGATATAGGTGAAAAATATAGATATAGTGGATATAATAGATATAGGCATAACATATAGACATAATAGATATAATAGATATAGGTATAAAATATAGACCTAAGAGATATAATAGATATAGGTATAAAATATAGACATAATATATATAATAGATATAGGTATAAAATATAGACATAATAGATACTATAGATATAGACATAATACATATAATAGATATAGGTATAAAATATAGACATAATAGATATAATAGATATTGGCATGAAATTTAGACATAATAGATATAATAGATATAGGTATAAAATATAGACATTACAGATATAATAGATATAGGTGTAAAATATAGACATATTAGATATAATAGAGGTATAATATATAGACATAATAGATATAAGAGAGGAATAAATTATAGACGTAATAGACATAATAGATAGAGGTATAAAATATAGACATAATAGATGTAATAAATAGAGGTATAAAATATAGACATAATAGATATAGGTATAAAATATAGATATAATAGATATAATAGATACAGGTATAAAATATAGACATAATAGATATAATAGATATAGGTATGAAATAGAGACATAATAGATAAATGTATAAAATATAGACAGAATAGTTATAATAAATATAGGTATAAAATATAGACGTTATGCATATAGGTATAAATTACAGACATAATAGATATAATAGATATAGTTGTAAAATATAGACAAAATAGTCATAATAGATAGAGGTATAAAATATAGACATAATAGATACAGGTATAAAATATAGATATAATAGATATAATATGTAAAAGTATAAAATGTAGACATACTAGATAAAGGTATAAAATATACATATAATAGATATAGGTATAAAATATACATAAAATAGATATAGTTAAAAAATATAAATATTATAGATATAATAGATATTGTTGTAAAATAAAGATAAAATAGATATAGGTATAAAATTTAGATAAAATAGATATAATAGTTGTAGGTATAAAATATACATAAAATAGACATAACAGATATAGGTATAAAATATAGACATACTAGATAAAACAGATTTAGGTATAAAATATAGACATAATAGATATAATAGATATAGATATTAAATATACACATAATAGGTAAGATAGTTATAGGTATAAAATATAGACATAATAGATATAAGAGATAGAGTTATGAAACATAGACATAATATATATAATAAAGGTTTAAACCATAGACATAAAAGATATAATGGATATAGGTATAAAAAATAGACATAATAGTTATAATAGATAGAGGTATAAAATACAGACATAATAGATATATTAGATATCGATATTAAATATAGATATAATAGATATAATAGATACAGTTATAAAGTGTAGACAAAATAGACATAATATATCGAGGTATAAAATATAGACATAATAGATATAGGCATAAAATATAGATATAATAGATATAATAGATAGAGGTATAAAATATTGACATATTAGATATAACAGATATAGGTATAAAATATAGACATAATAGATATAATAGATATAGGTATTAAATATAGATATAATAAATATAGGTATAAATATAGATATAATAAATATAATATGTCCAGGTATAATATATAGATATAATAGATATAGGTATAAAATATACATATAATAGATATAGGTATAAAATATAGATATAATTGATATAGTTATAAAAAGTAAACATTATAGATATAATACATATAGGTATAAAATATAGATATAATAGATACAGGTATAAAATATAGAAAAAATAGATATAATAGTTATAGGTATGAAATATACATAAAAAAGATATAATAGATATAGGTATAAAATATAGACATTTTCGATCAAATAGATATAGGTATAAAATAGAGACATAATAGATATAATAGATATAGGTATAAAATATAGACATAATAGATACAATAGAGATAGGTATAAAATATTGACATATGAGACATAATAGATATAGGTATAAAATATAGACCTAATAGATATAATAGATACAGGTATAAAATTCAGACATAATAGATTTAATACATATAGGTATAAAATATAGATATAACAGATATAATGGATAGAGGTATAAAATATAGACCTAATAGATATAATAGAGGTATAAAACATATACGTAATAGATGTAATAGATATAGGTATAAAATATAGACATAATTGATAGTAGAGGTATAAAATATAGACATAATAGATATAATAAATATAGGTATAAAATATAGACAATAGATATAATAGATATACTTATGAAATATTAACATAATAGATATTGTAGATATAGACATAATAGATATAATAGATATAGGTATAAAATGGAGATATATTAGATATAATACACATAGGTATAAAACATAGACATAATAGATACAATAGATATAGGTTTAAAATATAGATATAATATATATTTGTATAATATATAGACATAATAGCTATAATGGATATAGCTATAAAAGATAGACATAATAGAAATAATTGATATAGGTAAAAAATATAGACATAATAGATATAGGTATAAAATATAGACATAACAGTTATGATAGATATCGGTATAAAATATAGACATAATAGATATAATACATATAGGTATAAAATATATGCATAATAGATATCATAGATAGAGTTACAAAATATAGACAAAATAGATGAACTAGACGTATGAATTATAGACATTATAGATATAATAGATATAGGTATAAGAAATAGACATAATAGATATAATAGATAGAGTTATAAAATATACACATAATAGATATAATAGATATAGGTATAAAATATAAATATATTAGATCGAGGTATAAAGTATAGATATAATAGATATAGGTATAAAATAGAGCCATAATAGATATAAGAGATATATGTATAAAATATAGACATAATAGATACAGGTATAAAATATAGACGTAATAGATATAACAGATATAATGGATAGAGGTATAAAATATAAACATAATAGATATAACAGAGATGGGTATAAAATATCGACGTAATAGATATAATAGATATAGGTGTAAAATACAGACATAATAGATATAATAGATATAGGTATAAAATATAGACATAATAGATATAATACATATACGTATAAAATATAGACATAGTAGCTATAATAGATATAGGTATAAAATATACACGTAATAGATACACGTAAAAAATATAGACATAATAGAAATAATAGATATAGGTATAAAATATACACATAATAGATATAATAGATATAGGTATAAAATATAGACATAATAGACATAATGGATATAGGTATAAAATACTGACATAATAGATATAATAGATAGAGGGATAAATTATAGACATAATACGTATAACCGATATAGGTATAAAATATAGACATATTAGATATAATAATTATCGGAATAAAATATAGACATAAGAGATATAATAGATATATGAATAAAATATACACAAAATATATATAATAGTTATAGGTATAAAATATTCGCAAAATAATAGATATAGATGTAAAATATAGACATAATAGAATTAATAGATATAGGTATAAAATATAAACAAAATAGATATAACAGACATAGGTATAAAATATACTCATAATAGATATAGGTATAAAATATAGACAAAATAGATATAGGTATGAAATATAGATATAGATATAATAGATATTGGTATAAAATATAAATATAAGAGATATCACAGAGATGGGTATAAAATATAGACGTAATAGATATAATAGATATAAGTGTAAAACGTAGACATACTAGATATAATACATACAGCTATAAAATATAGACATAATGGATATAATAGATATAGGTAATAAATATAGACATAATAGATATAACAGATGTAGGTATAAAATATAGACATAATAGATATAATAGATAATTTTAAAAAATATACACATAATAGATATAATAAATATAGGTATAAAATATAGACATAAGAGATGTAATAGATATAGGTATAAAATATACACATAATAGATATAATAGATATAGGTATAAAATATAGACATAATAGATACAGGTATAAAATATAGACATAATAGATATAATAGAAATAGGTATAAAATATAGACATAATAGTTATAAGAGATATAGGTATCAAATATACACATAATAATAGTAATAGATATAGGTATAAAATATAGACATAATAGATATAGGTACAAAGTATAGACATAATGGTTATAATAGATATAGGTATGAAATATATACATAATACATATAATAGGTATAGGTTTAAAATAAAGACATAATAGATATAATAGATACAGGTATAAGATATAGACATAATAGATAAAATAGATATAGGTATAAAATATAGACATAATACCTTTAATAGACATAGGTATAAAACATGGATATAATAAATATAATAGACACAGGTATAAAATACAGACATAGTAGATATAATAGGTATTGGTATAATATATAGACATAATAGATATAATAGATATAGATATAAAATATAGACATAATAGATATAAGAGATATAGGTATAAAATATGGACATAACAGATATAGGTATTAAATATAGACATAATACATATAAGACATATACGTATAAGATATAGACATAATACATATAATAGATATAGAATATAGAAATAATAGATATAATAGGTATAGGTATGAAATATAGACATAATAGTTATAATAGATATATGTATAAGATATAGACAAAGTAGATACAATAGATATAGGTATAAAATATAGACAAAATAGATATAGTAGATACAGATATAAAATATAGACATAATAAATATAGGTATAAAATATAGACAAATTAGATATAATAATTATAAGTATAAAATATAGACATAATACATATAATAGATATAGGTATAAAATATAGGCATAATACATATAATAGATAAAGGTATAAAATATACACATAATATAGGTATAAAATAGAGACATAATAAATATAATAGATATAGGTATAAAATATAGATATAATAGATATAGGTGTTAAATATAGACATAATAGATATAATAGAAATAGCTATAAAATATAGATATAATACATATAATAGATATAGGTATAAAATATAGACATAATAATTATAATAGATATAGGTATAAAATATAGACATAATAGATATAGGTACAAAATATAGACATAATGCTTATAGTAGATATACGTATGAAATATAAACATAATAGATATAATAAGTATAGGTTTTTTTTTTTTTTTTTTTTTTTTTTTTTTTTTTTTTTTTTGAGACGGAGTCTTGCTCTGCCGCCCAGGCTGGAGTGCAGTGGCCGGCTCTCAGCTCACTGCAAGCTCCGCCTCCCGGGTTCACGCCATTCTCCTGTCTCAGCCTCCCGAGCAGCTGGGACTACAGGCGCCCGCCTCGTCGCCCGGCTAGTTTTTTGTATTTTTTTAGTAGAGACGGGGTTTCACCGTATTAGCCAGGATGGTCTCGATCTCCTGACCTCATGATCCGCCCGTCTCGGCCTCCCAAAGTCCTGGGAATACAGGCTTGAGCCACCGCGCCCGGCCATAAGTATAGGTTTAAAATGAAGACATGATAGATATAATAGATATAGGTATAAAATATAGACATAATAGATATAATAGATTTAGGTATAAAATAGAGACATAAAATATAAAATAGACACAGGTATAAAATATTGACATAATAGAAATAGGTATAAAATAGAGACATAATAGATATAATAGATATAGGTATAAAATATAGATATAATAGATATAGTTATAAAACATAGACAAAATAGATATAATTGTTATAGGTATAAAATATAGACTTAATAGATATAGATGTAAAATATAGACACAATAGATTTAATAGATATAGTTACAAAACATAGACGAAATAGATGTAACAGACATAGGTATAAAATACAGACATAATAGATAAAATAGATATAGGTATAAAATATAGACATAAGTGATATAGGTATAAAATATAGACACAGATAAAATAGATATAGGTATAAAATATAAACATAATAGATATAATAGAGACGGGTATAAAATATAGACGTAATAGATCTAATAGGTATAGGTGTAAAATATAGACATAGTAGATATAATAGATATAGGTATAAAATATAGACATAATGGATATAATAGATATCGGTATAAAATATAGACATAATTGATATAGGTATAAAATATAGACAAAATAGATATGGGTATAAAATATAGACATAGATATAATAGATATAGGTAGAAAATATAAACATAATAGATATAATAGAGATGGGTATAAAATATTGACGTAATAGATATAATAGATATAGGTGTAAAATATAGACACAGTAGATATAATAGATATAGGGATAAAATATAGTCATAATGGATATAATAGATATAGGTATTAAATATGGACATAATAGATATAATATATATAGGTAGTAAATACAGACATAATTGATATAGATATAAAATATAGTTTTAATAGATAGAATAGATAGAGGTATAAAATATAGACATAATAGATATAGGTATAAAATATATACATAAGAGATAAAAGAGATATAGTTTTAAAATATAGACATAATAGCTATAATAGATATACTTATAAAATACAGACATAATAGATATAATATATATAAGTATAAAATGTAGACTAAATAGATATAATAGATATAGGTATGAAATGCACACATAATAGTTATAATAGATATAGGTATAAAATATAGACATAATATATATGATAGATATAGGTATAAAATATAGACATAATAGATATAATATATATAGGTATAAAATATACACGTAATAGATAAAAGAGATATAGATTTAAAATATAGACATAATAGCTTTAATAGATATACTTATAAAATATAGAAATAATAGATACAATATATATAGGAATAAAATATAGGCATAATACACATAGTAGATATAGGTATAAAATATAGACAAAATAGATATAATAGATATAGGTATAAAATATAGGCATAATAGACATAATTGATAGAGGTATAAAATATAGACATAATAGATATAATTGATAGAGTTATAAAATATAGACATAATAGACAGAGGGATAAAATATAGACATAATAGATAAAATAAATATAGGTATTAAGAATAGACATAATAGATATAGGTATAAAATATAGACATAATACATATAATAGATATAGGTGTTAAATAGACATAATAGATATAGGTTTAAAACATAGGCGTAATAGATATAATGGATAGAGTTATAAAATATAGACATAATAGATATAATAGCTAGAGGGAGAAAATACAGACATAATAGATATTATAGATATGGTTATAAAATACAGACATAATAGATATAATAAATATAGGTATAAAATATAGACATAATAGATATAATGGATATAGGTATAAAATATAGACGTAATAGATATAGGTAAAAAATATAGACATAATAGATATAATATATATAGGTATAAAATATAGACGTAATAGATATAGGTATAAAATATAGACATAATAGATATAATAGATGTAGGTATGAAATATAGACATAATAGATATAAAGATATAGGTATAAATTATAGACATAATAGATATAATAAATATAGGTATAAAATATAGACATAATAGATATAATAGATGTAGGTATACAATATAGTCAAAATAGATATAATATTTCCATAAATGTATTATAGATAATAATAGGTATAATTGATATAAGTATAAAACTTAGACATAATTGCTGTAATAGATAGAGGTATAAAATATAGACATTATAGATATAATAGATAAAGGTAAAAAATATAGACATAATAGATATATTAAATATAGGTATAAAATATAGACATAAGAGATATAATAGATATAGGTATAAAATATAGATGTAATAGATGTAATAGATAGACATAATAGATATAATAGATATAGGTATAAAATATAGATATAACAGATATAATGGATATGGGTATCACATATACATATAATAGATATAGGTATAAAATATAGATATAGTGGATATAATAGATATAGGTATAAAATATAGACATAATAGATATAATAGATATAGGTATAAAATATAGGCATAGTAGATATAATAGATATAGGTATAAAATATAGATAAATAGATATAATACATATAGGTATAAAATACAGACACAATAGATATAATAGATATAGGTAAAAAATATAGATATAATAGGTATAATAGATATAGATATAAAATATAGATATAAGAGATATAGGTATAAAATATAGATAAAATAGATATAATAGATATAGTTATAAAATATGGACATGACATATATAATAGATATGGATATAAAATATAGATATAATAGATATAGATATAGTTATAAAATATAGATATAATGGATATAATATATATAGGTATAAAATATAGATATAACAGATATCGCTATGAAAGATAGACACAATAGATACAGATATAGGTACAAAATAAAGATATAATAGATATAGGTACAAAAAATAGACATAATAGATATAATATATATAGGTATAAAATATGGACATAATACATGTAATCGATATAGATATAAAATATAGACATAATAGATATAATAGATATAGGTATAAAATATAGACCTAATAGATATAATAGATAAAGGTATAAAATATAGACATAATAGATAAAATAAATACAGGTATAAAATGTAGACATAAGAGATATGATAGATATAGGTATAAAATATATACATAATAGATATAATAGACATAGGTATAAAGTATACACATAATAGATATAATAGATATAGGTATAAAAAGTAGACATAATAGATATAATCGATATAGGTATAAGATATAGACATAATGGATATAATAGATATACGTATAAAATATGGACATAATAGATATAATAGATATAGGTATAAAATATAGATAAAATATATATACGTGTAAAATGTGGATATAATAGATATAATAGATATAGGTATAAAATATAGATATAATAAATACAGGTATGAAATATAGATATAATAGCTATAATAGATATAGGTATAAAATATAGATAGATATTGTTACAAAATATAAATATAAAAGATACAATAGATATAAAATATAGATAAAATAGTTATAGGTACAAAATATAGACATAATAGTTATAATAGATATACGTATACAATATAGACATCATAGATATATTGTATATAGGTATAAAATATAGACATAATAGATATAATAGATATAGGAATAAAATATAGATATAATACATATAGGTATATCATATAGACATAATTGATATAGGTATAAAATATAGACATAATAGATATAATAGACACAGTTATAAAATATAGATATAATAGATATAGGTACAAAATATAGATATAATAGATATACGTATAAAATATAGATATATTAGGCATAGGTAGAAAATATAGATATGATAGGTATAGTAGATACAGGAATAAAACATAGATATAATAGGTATAATTATAAAAAATAAATATAATAGATATAATAGATATATGTTTAAAATAGAGATACTATAGATATAGGTATAAAATATAGTTATAATAGGTATAGTTGTAAAATATACATATAATAGATATAATAGATATAGGTATAAACTATAGGCATAAGAGATATAATAGTTATAGTTATAAAATGTAGACATAATAGATATAATAGATATAGGTATAAAGTATGCATATAATAGAAATAATACATATAGATATAAAATACAGACATAATAGGTATAGGTATCAAATACAGAAATAATAGATATAATAGATGTAGGTATACAATACAGACATAATAGATATCATAGATATAGGTATACAATATACACATAATAGATATAATAGATATAGGTATAAAATACAGACACAATAGATAAGGTATGAAATATAGACATCAGAGGTATAATAGATATTGGTATAAAATATAGATATAATAGATATAATAGATATAGGTATAAAATACAGACATAATAGATATAGGTATAAAATATAAACATAATAGATATAATAGATTTAGGTATAAAATATACACATAATAGACATAATAGATATAGGTATAAAATACAGACATAATAGATATAATAGACATACGTATAAAATATGGACATGATAGATATTATGGATATACGTAAAAAATATACACATAATATAGATAGATATAGGTATAAAATATATACATAATAGACATAATAGATATAGGTATAAAACATAGACTTAATAGATATAATAGATATAGGTATAAAATATAGACATAATAGATATAATAGATATAGGTATAAAAAATACATATAATAAATATAGGTATAAAATATAGACATAATAGTTATAATGGATACGTATAAAATATAGATGTGATTGATATAGGTATAAAATATAGATATAATAGATATAGAAATAAAATATAGACAAAATAGATGTAATAGATATAGGTATAAAATACAGACATAATAGATATAATAGATATAGTTAAAAAATATAGACATATTAGATATAATAGATATAGGTATAAAATATAGAAATAATAGATATACTATATAGGTATAAAAGACAGACATAATAGATATAATAGATATCGGTATAAAAGGTAGACATAATAGATATAAGAGATATAGGTATAAAATATAGACATAAAAGAGGTAATAGGTATACGTATAAAATATAGACATAATACGTATAATATATGTAGGTATAACATACAGACATATTGGGTATAATAGATATACGTATAAAATATAGACATAAAAGATACAATAAATACAGGTATAAAACATAGACATAATAGATATTATAGACATAGGCATAAAATATAGATACAATAGATAAAGTTTTAAAATATAGATATGATAGATATGATAGATACAAGTATAAAATATAGACATAATAGATATAATAGATATAGGTATAAAACATAGACATAAAAGATATAATAGAGGGATAAAATATAGACATAATAGATATAATTGATAGAGTTATAAAATATACCCATAATAGATAAAATAGATACTGTTATAAAATATGGACATAATAGATATAATAGATATAGGTATGAAATATAGATAAAGTAGATATAATAGATATAGGTATAAAATATAGACATTACAGATATAATAGATATAGGTATAAAATATACACATAATGGACATAATAGATATAGGTATAAAATATAGACATAATAGATATAATAGATATAGGTATAAAATATAGACATAAGAGATATAATTGATATAGGTATACAATGTACACATAATAGATATCATAGATATAAGTATAAAATATAGACACAATAGATATAATAGAAACAGGTAGAAAATATAGATATAATAGATATAAGTATAACATATGCATATAATAGAAGTAATAGATATACGTATAAAAAATAGATATAATAGATAGAGGTATCAAATATAGACAACAGATAAAATAGATATAGGTATAAAATATAGATATAATAGATATAATTATAAAAAATATAAATATAGTAGTTAAAAATGATATAGGTAAAAAACATAGATATAATGTATATTGGTATAAAATATGTTTATAATAGATATAGGTATAAAATATAGATATAAGAGATATAATAGATATAGGTATAAAATATAGACATAATAGATATAATTGAAAGTTATAAAATATAAACCTAATAGATATAAGCGATAGAGGGATAAAATATAGACATAATAGATATAATAGGTATAGGTATAAAATACAGACATAACAGCTATAATAGATATAGCTATAAAATATAAACATAATATTTACGATAGATTTAGGTACAAAATATACACAGATATAATAAATATAGGTAAAAAATATACATAGAAGAGATATAGTAGACACAGGTATAAAATATGGACAAAATAGATATAATAGATACAGGTGTAAAATATAGATATAAGAGATATAGGTATGAAATATAGACATAATAGGTATAATAGAAATATGTATGAAATATGGACATAATAGATATAGATATAAAATATAAAAAAAATAGATATAATAGATACAGGTATAAAATATAGATATAATAGATATAATTATAAAATATAAGTATAATAGATATAATTGGTATAGGTATAAAATGTAGACATAATGGATATAATAGACATAGGTATAAAATATACACATAATAGATATAATAGATATAGGTATGAAATTTAGACATAATAGACATAGGTACAAAATATAGACACAATAGATATATCAGATATAGTTATTAAATATAGACATAATAGTTATAATAGATATAGGTATAAATATAGACATAATAGATATAGGTATAAAATATAGACATAATAGATATAATAGATATGGTTATAAAATATAGACATAATAGATATTATAGATATAGGTATAAAATATAGACATAATAGATACAATAGATATAGACATAATAGATATAATAGATATAGGTATAAAATATAGACATAATAGATATAATAGATATAGGTATAAAATATAGACATAATAGATATAGGTATAAAATATAGACATAATAGATACAATAGATACAGGTATAAAATATAGACATAATAGATATAATAGTTATAGTTACAAAATATAGACATAATAAATACAGGTATCAAGTATAGATATAATAGATATAATAGATATAGGTATGAAATATAGATATAATAGATATAATAGATATAGGTTTAACATATACACATAATAGATATAATAGATATAGGTATAAAATATAGATATAATTGAAATAATAGATATACGTATAAAATATAGTTATAATTGATATAGACATAAAATATCGACATAATAGATATAATAGACATAAGTATTCAATATAGATATAATAGACATAATGATAAAATATAAATATACTAGATACAAGAGTTATAGGTATGAAATATAGATATAAGAAATATAGGTATACTATATAGTTATAATAGATATAAGTATAAAATATAGATATAATAGATATAATAGATAGAGGTATAAAATACAGACATAATAGATAAAATAGGTATAGGTAAAAAATATAGACATAATTGACATAATAGATACAGGTATAAAATATAGACATAATAGATATAATAGATATAGGTATAAAATATACACATAATAGATATAGGTATCAAGTATAGATATAATAGATACAATAGATATAGGAATGAAATATAGATATAACTGATATAATAGATATAGGTATAATATATAGACATAATAGATATAATACATATAGGTATAAAATATGGACATAATAGATATAGATATAGGTATAAAATATAGACATAATACATATAATTGATATAGGTATAAAGTATAGACATAATAGATATAATAGATATAGGTATAAAATATAGCCATAATAGATATAATAGATATAGTTATAAAATATAGACATAAAAGATAAAGGTATAAAATATAGAAATAATAGATATAATAGATATAGGTATGAAATACAGACATAATAGGTATTATAGATATAGGTATAAAATATAGACAAAATAGATGTAATAGACATAGGTATAAAATATAGACATAATAGATATAATAGATATCGGTATACAATATAGACATAAAACATATAATAGATAGGGGTATATAATATAGATATAATAGATATAGGTATAAATTATCGATATAATTGATATAGGTATAAAATATATACATATAGATATAGGTATAAAATATAGTTATAATAGATATAATAGATATAGGTATAAAATATAGATATAATATATATAATTATAAAATATAAATATAACAGATATAATTGATAAAGTTATAAAACATAGATATAATAGATTTCGGTATAAAATATAGACGTAATCGATATAATAGATATAGGTATAAAATATAGACATAATAGATATAATAGATATAGGTATAAAATATAGACATAATAGATATAATAGATATAGGTATAAAATATAGACATATTAGATATAGGTATAAAATGTAGACATAATAGATAAAATAGATATACTTATAAAATATACATATAATAGGTATAGGTATGAAATATAGACATAATAGACATAATAGATATATGTATAATATATATACATAAGCGATATAATAGATATAGGTATAAAATAGAGACATATTAGATAGAGGTATAAAATGTAGACATAATAGATACAGTTGTAATATTTAGACATAATGGATATAATATATATAGGTATGAAATATAGACATAATAGACATAATAGATATAGGTATAAAATATAGATATAATAGATATAGATATAAAATATGGACATAAATATATAATAGATATACGTATAAAATATACACAGAATAGATGTAATAGATATAGGTGTAAAATATAGACATATTAGATATAGATATAAAATATAGACATATATATAATGGATATAGGTATAATATATAGACATAATATATAGTTATGAAATATAGTCATAATAGATAAAATAGATATAGGTGTAAAATATAGACATAATATGTAGTTATGAAATATAGACATAATAGGTGTAATAGATATAGTTATGAAATATAGTCATAATAAATATAGGTATAATATTTAGACATAATAGATATAATAGATATAGCTATAAAATATAGACATAATAGATATAGTAGATATAGGCATAACATATAGACATAAGAGATATAATAGATACAGATATAAAATATAGATATAATAGATATAGGTATAAAATATAGATATAAGAGATATAATAGATAGACATAATAGATATAACAGATAGAGGAATAAAATATAGCTACAATAGATATAATGGATATGGGTATCAAATATACATATAATAGATATAGGTATAAAATATACATACAGAGGATATAATAGATATAGTTATGAAATATAGACATAATAGATATAATAGATATAGGTATAAAATATAGACATGATAGATATAATAGATAAAGATATAAAATATAGACATAATAGATATAATACATATTGGTATAAAATATAGACATAATAGCTATAGGTATAAAATTTAGACATAATAGATATAATAGATATAGGTAAAAAATATAGACATAAGAGGTATAATTGTTATAGTTATAAAATATTGACATAATAGATATAATAGATATACGTATAAAATATAGACATAAGAGATATAGGTATAAAATATATACATAATAGATATATAGATACAGGTATAAAATATAGACATAATAGATATGATATATATAGGTATAAAATATAGACATAATAGATATGATAGATATCGGTATAAAATACAGACATAATAGATATAATAGATACAGGTGTAAAATATAGATATAATAGATATAGGTATAAAATATAGATATAATAGATATAATAGATAGACATAATAAATATAATAGATATAGGTATAAAATGTAGATACAATAGATTTAATGGATATGGGTATCTAATATACATATAATAGATATAGGTATAAAATAAAGATATAGTGAATATAATAGATATAGATATGAAATATAGACCTAATAGATATAATAGATATAGGCATACAATATAGAAATGATAGATATAATAGATATAGGTATAAAATATAGACATAATAGATATAATAGATATAGGTATAAGAAGTAGACATAATAGATATAATTGATACAGGTAAAAAATATAGACATAAGAGGTATAATGGATATAGGTTTAAATATAGACATAATAGATATAATCGATACAGTATAAAATATAGACATAATAAATATAATCGATACAGATATAAAATATAGACATAATTGATATAGGTAAAAAGTATAGACATAATAGATATAATAGATATCGGTATAAAATATAGACATAGTACATATAAAAGATATAGGTATAAAATATACACATAATAGATACAATAGATATAGGTATAAAATATAGACATACTAGATATAATAGATATAGGTGTAAAATATAGACATAAGAGACATGATATATATAGGTATAAAATACAGACATAACACATATGATAGATATAGGTATAAAATATAGACATAATAGATATAATAGATACAGGTACAAAATATAGATATAATAGATATAGGTATAAAATATAGATGTAATAGATGTGATATATATGTATAAAAAATAGATATAATAGATACAGGTATAAAATATAGACAATAGATATAATAGATATAGATATAAAATATAGATGTAATAGATATAATTATAAAATATAAATATAATAGATATAATTGATATGGGTAAAAAATATAGATATAATGGATATAGGTATAAAATATGGTTATACAGTACCAGGAAAGCTTATACTACACTGTAAAATAAATTTCTAGAAATCAAAAATTGCTTAAATATTAAAAAATATATATGGTTATAATAGATATAGGTATAAAATATAGATATAATAGATATAGGTATAAAGTACAGACACAAGAGATATAGTAGATACAGGTATAAAATATAGACATAAGAGGTATAATAGATATAAGTAGAAAATATAGACATAGTAGATATAATAGATATAGGTATAAAATATCGACATAATAGATATGGGTATAAAATATATACATAATAGATATAATAGATATAGTTATAAAATATAAACATAGGAGATATAATAGATATAGGTATAAAGTATAGACATAATAGATATAATAGATATAGGTATTAAATATAGACATAATAGATATAGGTATAAAATATAGACATAATACATATAGGTACAGAATATAGACATAATAGCTATAACAGATATAGTTATAAAATATAGACATAATAGATATAATAGATATAGGTATTAAATATAGACATAATAGATATAGGTATAAAATATAGACAAAATAGATATAGGTATAAATTATAGATATCGATATAATAGATATATGTATAAAATATAGACATATTGGATATAATAATTATAGGTATAAAATATAGACATAATATATAAAATAGATATAGGTATATTACATAGACATAATAGATATAATACATATAGGTATAAAATATAGACATAATAGATATAGGTATAAAATATAGACATAATAGATATAAAAGATATAGGTATAAAATATAGACAAAATAGATACTGGTATAAAATATAGACATAATAGATATAGGTATACAATACAGACATAATAGATATACCTACAAAATATAGACATAACAGTTATAATAGATATAGGTATAAAATATAGACTTAATAGATATAATAGATATAGGTATAAAATACAGACATAATAGATATAATAGATACAAGTATAAAATATAGAAATAATAGATATGATGGATATAGGTATAAAATATAGATATAATAGATATAGACATAAAACGTAGATTTAATAGATATAATAGATATAGGTGTAAAATATTGATATAATAGACTTTGGTATAAAATATAGACATAACCGATATAATAGATATAGGTGTAAAATATATACATAATACATAGGTATAAAATTTAGTCATAATAGATTTCATTGATATAGGTATAAAATATAGACATAATAGTTATAATAGATGGGGATATAAAATATAGACATAGTAGATATAATCCATATAGCTATTAAACGTCGACATAATAAATATAATAGATATGGTAATCAAATAGAGACATAATAGATATAATAGATATAGATAAAAATTTAGACATAACAGATATAATGGATATACGCATAGAATATAGATATAATAGATATAACAGTTATAGATATAAAATATAGACATAACAGATATAATAGATATACGGATAAAATATAGACATAATACATATAATAGATATATATAGAAAATACAGACAAAATAGATATGGGTACACAATATAGACATAGTAAATATAATAGATTTAGGTATAGAAAATACTCATAATAGACAAAACAGATATAGGTATAAAATATAGACATAATAGACATAATAGTTATAGGTATAAAATATAGACATAATAGATATAATAAATATAGGTATAAAATATACACATAATAGACATAATAGATATAGGTATAAAGTATAGACATAATAGATATCTTAGATATAGATATAAAATATAGACATAATAGATATAGGTATAAAATATAGACATAATAGATATAACAGATATAGGTATAAAATATAGATATAATAGATATAGGTATAAAATATAGATATAATGGATATAATAGATGTAGGTATAAAATATAGAAATAATAGATATAATAGATTAAGGTATAATATATGGACATAATCGATATAATAGATATAGGTATAAAATATAATTATAATAGATATAATAGATACAGGTATATAAAATGGACAAAATATAATAGATATAGGTATAAAATATACACATAAAAGATATAATAGAGGTTTAAAATATAGACGTAATAGGTATAATTGATAGAGTTATAAAATAGAGACATAATAGATATAATGATAAAGGTATAAAATATGGACATAATAGATATAATAGACATAGGTATAAAATATAGATAGAATAGATATACTATACATAGGTATAAAATATACATATAATAGACATAATAGATATAGGTATACAATATAGACATAATAAATATAATAGATAGATGTATAAAATGTAGACATAATAGATATAATAAGAATCGGTATAAAATATAGACATAGTAGATATAACAGACATAGATATAAAATATAGACATAATAGATATAATAGATATACGTAGAAAATATAGACACAGTAGATATAATATATAGAGGTATAAAATATACACATAATAGATATAATACATATAGGTATAACATATAGACGTAATAGATGTAGGTATAAAATATAGACATAATAGATATAATAGATATTGGCATAAAATATAGAAATAATAGATATAATAGATACAGGTACAACATATAAATATAATAGATATAGGTATAAAATATAGACATAATAGATATAATAGAAATAGGCATAAATTATAGACATAAAAGATATAATAGATATAAAATATAGACATAATAGATATAAGAGAAGTATAAAATACAGATATAATAGATATATATACGTATAAAATATAGACATAATAGATATAATAGATATAGACAGATATCATAGATATAGGTATAAAATATAGGCATAATACATATAATAGATATAGTTATAAAATATAGATATAATAGGTAGAGGAATAAAATATAGACATAATAGATATAATAGATAGAGGTATAAATATAAACATAATCGATAGAATAGATTGAGATATAAAATATAGACATAAGAGATATAATAGATAGAGGTGAAAAATGTAGAGAAAATGGATATAATAGATATGATATAAAATATAGATATATAGATATATATCTGAAAATGTATATATATATAAATCTATATATATAAATGTATATATAAATCTATATATAAATCTATATATAAATCTATATATAAAAATCTATATATAAAAATATAGATATAATATATTATATCTATTACATAGATATAATGGATATAGGTATAACAGATAGTCATAATAGATATAATAGATACAGACATAATAGATTTAATAGATATTGGTAGAAAATATAGACATAATAGATAGAATATATATAGGTATAATATATAGACATAGTATATATAATACATATAAGTATTAAATATAGACATAATAGATATAGGTATAAAATATAGACATAATAGATAGAGGTATAAAATATAGACATAGTAGATATAATATATATAGGTATAAAATATAGACATAATAGTTATAGGTATGAAATATAGACATAATAGATATAATGAATATAGGTATAAAATAAAGACATAATAGACATAGGTTAAAATACAGACATAATAGAAATAATATATAGTTATAAAATATAGACAAAATAGACATAATAAATAGAGGTATAAAATATAGACATAATTGATATAATAGATATAATGGATAGAGGTATAAAATATAGACATAATAGATATAATAGAGGTATAAATTATAGACATAATAGATATAATAGATATAGGTATAAAATATAGACATAATAGGTATAATTGATAGACGTATAAAATTTGGACATAATCGATATAACAGATAGAGGTATAAAATATAGACAAAATAGATATAATAGACATTATAGAGGAATAAAATATAGACATAATACATATAGGAGATAGAGGTATGAAATATAGACATAACAGATGTCATACATAGAGGTATAAAATATAGACCTAAAAGATATTATAGATAAAGCTATAAAATATAGACATAAAAGATATAATAGATAGAGGTATAATATATAGACAATAGATATAATAGATACAGTTATAAAATATAGGCATAATATGTATAATAGATATAGACAAAATAGATATAATAGATAGAGGTATGAAATATAGACATAATAGATATAATTCATATAGTTATAAAATATAGACATAATAGATAAAATAGATATAGTTATAAAATATAGACATAATAGATATAGGCATAAAATAAAGATATAATAGATATAACAGAGGTATACAATATAGACATAATAGATATAATAGACAGAGGTATAAAATGTAGACATAATAGATATAGGTATAAAACACAGACATAATAGATATAATAGATATAGGTATAAAATATAGACACAATAGATACAATAGACATAGGTATAAAATATAGACATAATAGATATAATAGATGTAGGTATAACATAAAGACATAATAGATATAGGTATAATATATAGACAATAGATATAATAGATATAGGTATAAAATATAGACATAATAGGTATAATAGATATAGACAAAATAGATGTAATAGATATAGGGATAAAATATAGACATAAGAGATATAATAGATATAGTTATAAAATATAGACATAAAAGACATAATAAAAGTAGGTATAAAATATAGCCATAATAGATATAATAGATATAGGTATAAAATATAGATATAATAGATAGAGGTATCAAATATAGACATAATAGATATGATAGATACAGGTATGAAATACAGGCATAATAGATATTATAGATATAGTCATAATATATAGACAAAATTGATGTAATAGACATAGGTATAAAATATAGACGTAATAGATATAGGTATAAAATATACACATAATAGATATAACAGATACAGGTATAAAATATAGATATAATAGATATTGGTATAAAATATAGATATAATAGATATAATAGATAGACATATCAGATATAATAGATATAGGTTTAAAACATAGATACAATAGATATAATGGATATGGGTATCAAATATACATATAATAGATAAAGGTATAAAATATAGATATAGTGGGTGTAATAGATATAGGTATGAAATATACAAATGATAGATATAATAGACAGTTATAAAATATAGACATCATAGATAAAATAGATATAGGTTTAACATATAGACATAATAGATATAGGTATAAAATACAGACATAATAGATACAGGTATAAAATATAGATGTAATATATATAGGTACAAAATATAGATATAATAGGCATAACAGATATACGTAAAAAATATACATATAATAGATATAGGTATAAAATAGAAATACAATAGATATACGTATAAAATACAGTTATAATAGATATGGGTGTAAAATATAGATAAAATAGATATAATAGATACAGGTATAAAATGTAGACATAATAGATATAATAGATATAGGTATTAAATATAGACATAAAAGATATAATAGATATAGGTATACAATAGAGACATAATCGATATAATAGACACTTATAAAATATAGACATCATAGATATAATAGATACAGGTATAAAATATGGTTATTACAGATATAGGTATAAAATATAGATATAATAGATATAATAGATAGACATAATAGATATAATACATATAGGTATAAAATATAGATACAATAGATTTAAAGGATATTGGTATCAAATATACATATAATAGATATAGGTATAAAATATAGATATAGTGGATATAATAGATATAGGTATGAAATATAGACATAATCGATATAATAGATATAGGTAGAAAATATAGACATGATAGATATAATAGATATAGGTATGAAATATAGACATAATAGATATGATAGATATAGGTTTAAAATATAGACATAATAGATATAATAGATATAGGTATAAAATATAGATATAATAGGTATAGGTATAAAATATAGATATAATAGATATAATAGATAGACATAATAGATATAATAGATATAGGTGTAAAATATAGATATAATAGATATTGTGGACATGGGTATCAATTATACATATAATAGATATAGGTATAAAATATAGATATAGTGGATATAATAGATATAGGTATAAAATATAGACATAATAGATATATGTATAAAATATAGACATAATAGATATAATAAACAAAGATATAAAATATAGACATAAGAGATAAAATAGATATTGGTATAAAATATAGACATAATAGTTATAGGTATATTATACAGACATAAGAGATATAAAAGATATAGTTATAAAATATAGACATAATAGATATAATACATATAGGAATAAAATATAGACATAATAGATATAATAGATAATGATATAAAATATCGACATCATAGATATAATAGATATTGGTATAAAATACAGACATAATAGATATAGGTGTAAAATATAGACATAATAGATATAATAGATATACGTATAAAATATAGACATAATAGATATAATAGATATAGGTATAAAATATACACATAATAGATATAGGTATAAAATATAGATATAATAGATATAATACATATAGGTATAAAATATAGACATAATAGATATAATAGATATAGGTATAAAATATAGACATAATAGATATAGGTATAAAATAGAGACATAATAGATATAATAGATATATGTATGAAATACAGACATAATAGATACTATAGATATAGGTATAATATATAGACATTATAGATATAATAGATATAGGTATAAAATATAGAAATAATTGATATAGGTATAAAATAGAGACACAATAGATATAGGTATAAAATAGAGACATGATAGATATAATAGATGTAGGTATGAAATATAGACATAATAGATATAATAGGTATAGGTATGAAATACAGACATAATAGATACAATAGATATAGGTGTAAAATATACACATAATTGATATGATATATATTGGTATAAAATATAGACATATTAGATATAATAGATATAGGTATAAAATATAAACATAATACATATAATCAATATAGGTATAAAATATAGATATAAAAGTTATAATAGATAACGGTATAAAACATAGACATAATTGATATAATAGATACAGGTATAAAATATAGATATAATAGATATAGGTATAAAATATGAACATAATAGATGTAATAGATATAGGTAAAAAATATAGACATAATAGATATAGGTATAAAACATAGACATAATAGACATAGTAGATACAGGTATTACATATATATAATACATATAGGTATAAAATATAGATATAATAGATAGAATTATATAATATAAATATAATAGATATAATAGGTATAGGTATAAATTATAGATATAATAGATACAGGTATAAAATATAGTCATAACAGATATAGGTATAAAATATAGACCTAATAGATGTAATAGATATAGGTATGAAATATAGACATAATAGATATAATAGGTATAGGTATAAAATATAGACATAATAAATATAATAGATATATGTATAAGATATAGACATAATAGATATAATAGATATAGGTATGAAATATAGAAATAATAGATATAATAGATATACGTATAAGATATAACCCTTATCGATATAATCGATATAGGTATAAAATATAAACATAATAGATATAATAGATATATGTATAAGATATAGACATAATCGATATAATACATATAGATATAAAATATATACATAATAGATGTAATAGATATAGGTATAAAATATAGACATAATAGATATCGGTAAAAAATATAGACATAGATAAAACAGATATAGGTATAAAATATAAACATAATAGATATAATAGAGATGGGTATAAAATATAGGCGTAATAGATATACTAGATATAGGTGTAAAATATAGACATACTATATATAATAGATATAGGTATAAAATATAGACATAATAGATATAAAAGATATAGGTATAAAATATAGACATAATAGATATCGGTATGAAATATAGATATATTAGGTGTAATAATTATACATATAAAATATAGACATAATATATATAATAGATAAAGGTATAAAATATAGACATAATAGATATAGATATTAAACATAGACATAATATATTTAAGACATAGAGGTATAAAATATAGACATAATAGATATAATATATGGAGGTATAAAATATAGACATAATAGATAAAATATACATAGGCATAAAATACAGACATAATAGACATAATAGATATAGGTATAAAATATATACAGAATAGATATAGGTATAACATATAGACATATTAGATATGATAGATATAGGTATAAAATATAGATAGAGTAGATAGAATATAGTTATAAAATATAGACATAACGGATATAATAGATATAGGTATAAAATATACACATAATAGATATAATAGATATAGGTATAAAATAAAGACATAATAGATACAAGTATTAAATATAGACATAACAGATATAATAGAAATAGGTATAAAATATAGACAAAATAAATATAATAGATATACGTATCAAATATTGACATAATAATTTTAATAGATATAGGTATAAAATATAGACATAATAGATATAGCTACAAAATATAGACATAATGTTTATAATAGATAAAGGTATGAAATATAGACATAATAGATATCATATGTATAGGTTTAAAATAAAGACATAATAGATATAATAGATAGAGGTATAAGATATAGACATAACATATATAATAGATATAGGTATAAAATATACACATAATAGATATACGTATAAAATACAGACAAAATAGATATAACAGACATAATAGATATAATAGATATAAGTGTAAAATATAGACATAGTAGATATAATACATATAGTTATAAAATATAGACATAATGGATATAAGAGATATAGGTAAAAAGGTGGGATTGTAAACTAGTTCAACCATTATGGAAAACAGTATGGCAATTCCTCAAGGATCTAGAACTAGATGTACCATATGACCCAGCCATCCCACTACTGGGTATATACCCAAAGGATTATAAATTATTCTACTACAAAGACACATGTACACGTATGTTTATTGCGGCACTATTCACAAATGCAAAGACTTGGAATCAACCCAAATGTCCATCTGTGACAGACTGGATTGAGAAAATGTGGCACATATACACCATGGAATACTATGCAGCCATAAAAAAGGATGAGTTTGCGTCCTTTGTAGGGACATGGATGCAGCTGGAAACCATCATTCTTAGCAAACTATCACAAGAACAGAAAACCAAACACCGCATGTTCTCACTCATAGGTGGGAACTGAACAATGAGATCACTTGGACTCGGGAAGGGGAACATCATGCACTGGGGCCTATCATGGGGAGGGGGGAGGGGGGAGGAGGGAGGGATTGCATTGGGGAGTTATACATGATATAAATGATGAATTGATGGGTGCTGACGAGTTGATGGGTGCAGCACACCAACATGGCATAAGTATACATATGTAACAAACCTGCACGTTATGCACATGTACCCTAGAACTTAAAGTATAATAAAAAAAAAAAAAAACAGAAAAAAAAAATATAGACATAATAGCTCTAATAGATATAGGTATAAAATATAGACATAATACATATAGGTATAAAATATAGACATAATAGATATAATAGAAATAGGTATAAAATATGGACATAATAGATATAGATATAAAATATAGACATAATATATATAATGGATATAGATATAAAATACAGACATAATATATAGTTATGAAATGTAGACATAGTAGACAAAATAGATATAGGTGTAAAATATAGACATTATATATAGTTATAAAATGTAGACATAATAGTTATAATAGATATAGGTATAAAATATTGACATAATATATATAGGTACAATATATAGACATAATAGATATAATAGTTATCGGTATAAAATATAGACATAATAGATATAAAAGATAAAGGTATAAAATATACACATAATAGATGTAATAGATATAGGTATAAAATATAGACATAATAGATATAGGTATAAAATAGAGACATAATAGATATAATAGATATAGTTATAAAATATAGACGTCATAGATATAGATATAGGTATAAAATATAAACATAATAGATATAATAGACATAGGTATGAAATACAGACATAATAGATATAATAGATATAGATATAAAATATAGACATAATAGATATGATATATATAGGTATAAAATACAGACATAATAGATATGATAGATATAGGTTTAAAATACAAACATAATAGATATAATAGAAATAGGTATAAAATATAGACATAATACGTATAATAGACATAGGTATTAAACAGAGACATAATAGGTATAATAGATACAGGTATAAAATATAGATAAAATAGATATAGGTATACAATATAGATATAATAGATATAATAGATAGACATAATAGATATAATAGATATAGTTATAAAATATAGATACAATAGATATAATGGATATGGGTATCAGATATACATATAACAGATATAGGTATAAAATATAGATATAGTGGGTATAATAGATATAGGTATGAAATATAGACATAATAGATATTATAGATATAGGTATAAAATATAGACATAATAGATATAACACATGTAGGTAAAAAATATAGACATAAGACGTATCATAGATATAGGTATAAAATATAGAAACAATAGATATAATAGATATACGTATAAAATATAGACATAATAGATATAGGTATACAATATAAACATAATAGATATAATAAATGTAGGTATAAAATATAGACATAATAGATATAATAGATATAGGTATAAACTATAGACATAATAGATATAATCGATACAGATTTAAAGTATAGACATAATAGACATAATAGATATAGGTATGAAATAAAGACATAATAGATATAGGTATAAAACACAGACATAATAGGTATAGTTTTAAATCAAAGACATAATAGATATAATATATATAGGTATAAAATATAGACATAATAGATATAATAGATATAGGTATCAAATATAAATAAAATAGATATAGGTATAAATTATAGATATAACAGATATATAGATATACGTATAAAATATAGACTTAATAGATATAGGTATAAAATGTAGATATTATAGATGTAGTATAGGTATAAAATATAGACATAATAGATATAATAGATATAGGTATAAAATAGAGACATAATAGATATAGGTATAAAATATAGACATAATAGATATAATAGATATAGGTATAAAATAGAGACATAATAGATATAGGTATAAAATATGGACATAATAGATATAATAGATATAGGTATAAAATAGAGACATAATATATATAGGTATAAAATATAGACATAATAGATATAATAGAGGTATACAATATAGACCTAATAGATATAATAGACATAGGTATAAAATATAGACATAATAGATATAATAGAGGTATACAATATAGACCTAATAGATATAATAGACATAGGTATAAAATATAGACATAATAGATATAGGTAAAAAACACAGACATAATAGATATAATAGATATAGGTATAAAATATAGACATAATAGATATAATAGATATAGGTATAAAATATAGACATAATAGATATAATAGATATAGGTATAAAATATAGACATTATAGATATTGGTATAAAATATAGACATAATAGATATAGGTATAATATTTAGACATAATAGATATAATAGATATATGTATAAAATATAGACATAATAGATATAGTAGATATAGGTATAAAATATAGACATAATAGATATAATAGCTGCAGTTTTAAAGTATAGACATAATAGATATAATAGATATAGGTATAAAATAAGACATAATAGATACAGGTATAAAATACGGACATAATAGATATAGGTATAAAATATAGACATAAAAGATACACCTATAAAATATAGACATAACAGTTATAATAGATATAGGTATAAAATATAGACATAATAGATATAATAGATATAGGTATAAAATATAGACGTTATAGATATAATAGATAGAAGTTTAAAATATAGAAATAATAGATATGATGGATATAGGTATATAATATAGATATAATAGATATAGATATAAAATATAGATACAATAGATATAATAGATATAGGTGTAAAATATAGATATAATAGATATGGTTATAAAATATAGACATAATAGATATAATAGATACAGGTGTAAAAAAAATACATAATACATAGGTATAAAATTTAGTCATAATAGATAAAATTGATATATGTTTAAAATATAGACATAATAGTTATAATAGATGGAGATATAAAATATAAATATAGTTGATATAATCCATATAGGTATTAAATGTAGACCTAATAAATATAATAGATATGGTAATAAAATAGAGACGAAATAGATATAATAGATATAGATATAAAATATAGACATAACAGATATAATGGATATACGGATAGAATATAGACATAATAGATATAATAGATATAGATTTAAAATATAGACATAACAGGTATAATAGATATACCTATAAAATATAGACATAATAGATATAATAGATAGAGATATAAAATACACACAATATATATTTAGGTACACAATATAGACATAATAGATATAATAGATATAGTTATAAAATACAGATACAATAGATATAATGGATATGGGTATCAGATATACATATAACAGATATAGGTATAAAATATAAATATAGTGGGTATAATAGATATAGGTATGAAATATAGACATAATAGATATTATAGATATAGGTATAAAATATTGACATAATAGATATAACACATGTAGGTAAAAAATATAGACATAAGACGTATCATAGATATAGGTATAAAATATAGAAACAATAGATATAATAGATATACGTATAAAATATAGACATAATAGATATAGGTATACAATATAAACATAATAGATATAATAAATGTAGGTATAAAATATAGACATAATAGATATAATAAATATAGGTATAAACTATAGACATAATAGATATAATCGATACAGATTTAAAGTATAGACATAATAGACATAATAGATATAGGTATGAAATAAAGACATAATAGATATAGGTATAAAACACAGACATAATAGGTATAGTTTTAAATCAAAGACATAATAGATATAATAGATATAGGTATAAAATATGGACAATAGATATAATAGATATATGTAGAAGTTTTAGATATAATAGATATAATGGATATAGGTATCAAATATAGATATAATAGATATAGGTATAAAACATAGATATAGTGGATATAATGGATAGAGCCATAAAAAATAGACATAATAGATATAATAGATATTGGTATAAAATATAGACATAATAGATATAATAGATATAGGTATCAAATATAAATAAAATAGATATAGGTATAAATTATAGATATAACAGATATAATAGATATACGTATAAAATATAGACTCAATAGATATAGGTATAAAATGTAGACATTATAGATATAATATAGGTATAAAATATAGACATAATAGATATAATAGAGGTATAAAATATAGACATAATATTTATAATAGATATAGGTATAAAATACAGACATAATAAATATAGGTATAAAATATAGACATAATAGATATAATAGATAAAGGTATAAAAAAGAGACATAATAGATATAGGTATAAAATATAGACATAATAGATATAATAGAGGTATACAATATAGACCTTATAGATATAATAGGCATAGGTATAAAAAATGGACCTAATAGATATAGGTATAAAACATAGACATAATAGATATAAAAGATATAGGTATAAAATATAGACATAATAGATATAATAGATATAGGTATAAAATATAGACATAATAGATATAATAGATATTGGTATAAAATATAGACATAATGGATATTGGTATAAAATATAGACATAATAGATACAATAGATGTACTTATAAAATATAGACATAAAAGATATAACACATATAGGTATAAAATATAGACATAATAGATATAGGAATAAAATATAGACATAATAAATATAATAGATATAGGTATAAAATATAGACATAATAGATATTGGTATAAAATATAGACATAATAGATATAGGTATAATATTTAGACATAATAGATATAATAGATATAGGTAAAAAATATAGACATAATAGTTATAGTAGATATAGGTATCAAATATAGACATAGTAGATATAATAGATGCAGTTTTAAAGTATACACATAGTAGATATAATAGATATAGGTATAAAATAAAGACATAATAGATATAATAGATATAGGTATAAATTATAGACATTATAGATATAGGTATAAAATACAGAAATAAAAGACATAGGTAAAAATTATAGATATAATATATATAATAGATATAGGTATAAAATAAAGACATAATAGATATAGTTATAAAATGCAGACATCATAGATATAGGCATAATATATAGACATAATAGATATACCTATAAAAGATAGACATAACAGTTATAATAGATATAGGTGTAATATATAGACCTAACAGATATAATTGATATAGTTATACAATATAGCCATAATAGATATAATACATATAGGTATAGAATATAGACATAATAGATATAGGTATAAAATATAGACATAATAGATATAGTAGATATAGGTATAAAACATAGCCCTAATAGATATAATAGATACAGGTATAATATATAGACATAATACATATAGGTAAAAAATACAGACATTATAGATATAATAGGTATAAAATAGACATTTAATAGATAAAATAGATGTTCGTATAAAAAATAGATATAATAGATACAGTTATAAAATATAGACAATAGATATAATAGATATAGCTATAAAATATAGATATAATAGATATAATAGACATAGGTTTACAATATAGACATAAAAGACATATTAGATACAGGTATAAAATATAGACATAATAGATATAATAGATATAGGGAGAAAATGTAGACATAATAGACATAGGTACAATATATAGACATAATAGATATAATAGATATAGGAATAAAATAGAGACATAATAGATATAGGTATAAAATATGGACATAATAGATATAATAGATATAGGTATAAAATAGAGACATAATATATATAGGTATAAAATATAGACATAATAGATATAATAGAGCTATACAATATAGACCTAATAGATATAATAGACATAGGTATAAAATATAGACATAATAGATATTGGTATAAAATATAGACATAATAGACATAGGTATAATATTTAGACATAATAGATATAATGGATATAGATATAAAATATAGACATAATAGATATAGTAGGTATAGGTATAAAATATAGACATAATAGATATATTAGCTGCAGTTTTAAAGTATAGACATAATAGATATAATAGATATAGGTATAAAATAAAGACATAATATATACAGGTATAAAATACGGACATAATAGATATAGGTATAAAATATAGACATAAAAGATATACCTATAAAATATAGACATAACAGTTATAATAGATATAGGTATAAAATATAGACATAATAGATATAATAGATATAGTTATAAAATATAGACATAATAGATATAATAGATAGAAGTTTAAAATATAGAAATAATAGATATGATGGATATAGGTATAAAATATAGATATAATAGATATAGATATAAAATATAGATACAATAGATATAATAGATATAGGTGTAAAATATAGATATAATAGATATGGTTATAAAATATAGACATAATAGATATAATAGATTTAGGTGTAAAATAAATACATAATACATAGGTATAAAATTTAGTCATAATAGATAAAATTGATATATGTTTAAAATATAGACATAATAGTTATAATAGATGGAGATATAAAATATAAACATAGTAGATATAATCCATATAGTTATTAAATGTAGACATAATAAATATAATAGATATGGTAATAAAATAGAGACGTAATAGATATAATAGATATAGATATAAAATACAGACATAACAGATATAACGGATATACGGATAGAATATAGACATAATAGATATAATAGATATAGATTTAAAATATAGACATAACAGGTATAATAGATATACGTATAAAATATAGACATAATAGATATAATAGATAGAGATATAAAATACACACAATATATATTTAGGTACACATACAGACATAATAGATATAATAGATATAAGTATAAAATATACACATAGTAGACATAATAGATATAGGTATAAAATATAGACATAATAGATATAATACATATAGGTAAAAAATATGGACATAATAGATATAGGAATACAATATAAACATAATAGATATAATAAATGTAGGTATAAAATATAGACAAAATAGATATAATAGATAGGTATAAACTATAGACATAATAGATATAATCGATACAGTTTTAAAGTATAGACATAATAGACATAATAGATTTAGGTATGAAATAAAGATATAATAGATATAGGTATAAAACACAGACATAATAGGTATAGTTTTAAATCAAAGACATAATAGATATAATAGATATAGGTATAGAATATAGACATAATAGATATAGGTATAAAATATAGACATAATAGATATAATAAATATAGGTATAAAACATAGCCCTAATAGATATAATAGATACAGGTATAATATATAGACATAATACATATAGGTAAAAAATACAGACATTATAGATATAATAGGTATAAAATAGACATATAATAGATAAAATAGATGTTCGTATAAAAAATAGATATAATAGATACAGGTATAAAATATAGACATAATAGATATAATAGATATAGGTAAAAAATGTAGACATAATAGACATAGGTACAATATATAGACATAATAGATATAATAGATATAGGTATTAAATATAGACATAATAGATATAGGTATAAAATATAGACATCATAGACATACGTATAAAATATCGACATAATAGATAAGATAGATATAGGTATAAAATACAGACATAATAGATATAATAGATATAGGAATAAAATACAGACATAATAGATATAATAGATATAGGTGTAAAATACAGACAGAAGAGATATAGGTATAAATACAGACATAATAGATATAATAGATATAGGTATAAAAAATACACATAATAGATATAATAGATATAGGTATAAAATATAGGCATATTAGTTATAATAGATATAGGTATAAAATATAGACATAATAGATATAATAGATAAAGATATGAAATATAGACATAATAGATATAATCGATATTGTTATAAAAATAGACATAGTAGATATGGGTATAATATTTGGACATAATAGATATAATAGATATAGGTAAAAAATGTAGACATAAAGATACAATAGGTATACGTGGAAAATATACACAAAACAGATATAATAGATATAGGTGTAAAATATAGACATAATTGATGAAGATATAAAATATAGACATAATATATATAATGGATATAGATATAAAATATAGACATTACATATACTTTTAAAATATAGACATAATAGATATAGATATAGGTGTAAAATATAGACATACACATAGTTATAAAATATAGACATAATAGTTATAATAGGTATAGGTATAAAATATACACATAATAGATATAGGTATAATATGCAGACATAATAGATATAATAGATATAGGTATAAAATAGAGACATAATAGATATAATAGATGTAGGTATAAAATATAGACTCAATAGATATAATAGATACAGGTAAATTTATAGATATAATAGATATAGGTATGAAATAAAGATATAATAGATATAATAGTTATAGGTATAAAAAAAGATAAAACAGATAGAGGTATAAAACATAGACAATAGATATAATTGATATAGGTATAAAATATAGATATAATAGATATAATTATAAAATATAAATGTAATAGTTATAATTGATATAGGAAAAAATATAGATATAATGGATATAGGTATAAAATATGGTAATAATAGGTATAAGTATAAAATATGGATATAATAGATATAATAGAAATAGGCATAAAATATAGACATAATAGATATGACAGATATATGTATAAAATAGAGTAAAATAGATATAATGGATACAGGTATCAAATATAGATATAATAGATATAGGTATAAAATATAGATATAGTGGATATAATAGATATAGGCATAAAATGCAGACATAATAGATATAATAGATAAACATATAAAATATAGACATAATAGATAGAGGTATAAAGTATAGACACAATAAATATAATAGATACAGGTATAATATATAGACATAAGAGGTATAATAGATATAGGTATAAAATATAGACATAATAGATATAATACATAAAGGTATAAAATATAGATATAATAGATATAGGTATAAAATATACATATAATAGATATAATAGATATACATATAGAATATAGATATAATTGGTATAATGATAAAATACAAATCTGATAGATATAATAAATATAGGTATACAATATAGACATAATAGATATAGGTATAAAATATACACATAATTGATAAAGGTATAAAATATAGACATAATAGATATAGGTATAAAATATAGACATAATAGATATAATAGATATAGGTATAAAATATAGATATAATAAATATCATAGATATAGTTGTAAAATATAGGCATAATAGATATAATAGATATAGGTATAAAATATAGACTTAATAGATATAATAGATATAGGTATAAAATATAGACATAATAGATATAAGTATAAAATATAGACATAATAGATATAATAGTATAGGTATTAAATATAGACATAATAGATATAATTATAAAATATAGACATAACAGATATAGGTATAAAATATAGACATAATAGATATAGGTAAACAATATAGACATAATAGATATAATATATATAGGTATAAAATATAGACTTAAGAGATATTGGTATACAATACAGACATAATAGATATAATATATATAGGTATAAAATATAGACATAATAGATATAATAGATATAGGTATAAAACATAGACGTTATAGATATAGGTATAAAATATAGACATAATAGATATAAAGGATGTAGGTATGAAATATAGACATAATAGATATAATAGATATAGGTATAAATTATAGACATAATAGGTATAATTGATATAGGTATAAAATATAGACATAATAGATATAGGTATAAAATATGGACATAATAGATATAATCGATATAGGTATAAAATATAGACATAATAGATATAATAGATATAGTTATAAAACTTAGACATAAAAGACATAGTAGATACAGGTATAAAATATAGATATAATAGATATAATAGATGCACGTATAAAAAATAGATATAATAGATTCAGTTATAAAGTATAGACAATAGATATAATAGATATAGGTATAAAATATAGATTTAATAGATATAATTATAAAATATAAATATAATAGATATAACAGTTATAAGTATAAAATATAGATATAATAGATATAGATATAGGTATAAAATATAGATATAAAGATATAATAGATAAAGGTATAAAATATAGGCATAATAGATATAGATATAGGTAAAAAATATAGATTTAATGGATATAAGTTTCAAATATAGATATAATAGATATAGGTATAAAATATGGATATAGTGGATATAATAGATATAAGCATAAAATACAGACATAATAGATATAATAGATATAGGAAAAAATACAGACATAATAGATATAATAGATAAAGATAGAAAAAGTAGACATAATAGATATAATAGACATTGGTATAAAATATAGACATAATAGATATAGGTATAAAATATAGACATAATAGATATAATAGATATCGGTATAAAATATAGACATCAGAGGTATAATAGATATAGGTATAATATATAGACATAATAGATATAAGCGATATAGGTATAAGATATAGTCATAAGAGATATAGGTATAAAATATAAACATAATAGAAATAATAGATACAGGTAAAAAATATAGACATAAGAGATATAATAGATATAGGTATAAAATATCGACATAATAAATATAATCGATACAGGTATAAAATATAGACTTAATAGATATAGGAATAAAATATAGACATAATTGAAATAGGTATAAAATATAGACATAATATTTATAATAGATATAGGTAAAAAATATAGACATAATAGATATAATACATGTAAGTATAAAATATATACATAATAGATAAAATAGATATAGGTATAAAATATAGACATAATAGATATAATAGATATGGGTATGAAATATAGATATAATAGATATAATAGATATAGGTATAAAATATACACATAATATATATGATAGATATAGGTACAAAACATAGACATAATAAATAGAGGTATAAGATATAGACATAATAGATATAATAGATAGAGTTGTAAAATATAGACATAATAGATATAATAGATAGAGGTATAAAATATAGACATAATAGATATAATAGATATAGGTGTAAAATAGAGACATAATAGATATAATAGATACAGGTATAAAATATAGACATAATAGATATGATAGATATAGGCACAAAACATAGACATAATAGATACGTTAGATATAGGTATAAAATATAGACATAATCGATATAGATATCAAATATAGATATAATAGGTATAATAGATATAAGTATAAAATATAGATATAATAGATAAAATAGATAGAGGTATAAATATAGATATAATAGAAACAGGTATAAAATATAGATATAATGGATATAATAGATATAGGTATAAAATATAGACATAATGGATACAATAGAGACAGAACAGATATAATAGATATAGGTATAAAATACAGACATCATAGTTATAATAGATAGAGAAATAAAATATAGACAAAATTGATATAATAGATAGAGGTAAAAAATATAGACATTATTGATATAATAGAGGAATAAAATATAGACATAATAGATATAAGTGATAGAGGTATAAATTATAGACATAATAGATATTATAGATAGAGTTATAAAATGTAGACATAATAGATTTAACAGATATAGGTATAAAATATACACATAATAGATATCGGTATAAAATATAGACATAATAGATTTAATAGATATAGTTATAAAACATAGACATAATAGATATAATAGATATAGATATAAAATATAAACCTAATAGATATAATAGGTATAGGTATGAAATATAGACATAATAGATATAATAGATATGTCTATAAGATATAGACATAAGCTTCTTCTCCGAGAAAACACCAAATGGCGGATGACGCCGGTGCAGCGGGGTGGTCCGGAGGCCCTGGTGGCCCTGGGATGGGGAACCGCGGTGTCTTCCGCGGAGGTTTCGGCAGTGGCATCCGGGGCGGGGTCTTGTCCGTGGACGGGGTCGGGGCCGAGGCCGCGGAGCTCGCGGAGGCAAGGCCGAGGATGAGGAGTGGATGCCCGTCACCAAGCTGGGCCGCTTGGTCAAGGACATGAAGATCAAGTCCCTGGAGGAGATCTAACCTCTTCTCTCTGCCCATTAAGGAATCTGAGATCATTGACTTTTTCTTGGGGCCTCTCTCAAAGATGAGGTTTTGAAGATTATGCCGGTGCAGAAGCAGACCCGTGCTGGTCAGCGCACCAGGTTCAAGGCGTTTGTTGCTATCGGGGACTACAATGGCCACGTCGGCCTGGGTGTTAAGTGCTCCAAAGAGGTGGCCACCGCCATCCGTGGGGCCATCATCCTGACCAAACTCTCCATTGTCCCGGTGCGCAGAGGCTACTGGGGGAACAAGATCGGCAAGCCCCACACCGTCCCTTGCAAGGTGACAGGCCGCTGTGGCTCTGTGCTGGTGCGCCTCATCCCTGCACCCAGGGGCACTGGCATCGTCTCAGCGCCTGTGCCCAAGAAGCTGCTCATGATGGCTGGTATTGATGACTGCTACACCTCAGCCCGGGGCTGCACTGCCACCCTGGGCAACTTCGCCAAGGCCACCTTTGATGCCATCTCTAAGACCTACAGCTACCTGACCCCTGACCTGTGGAAGGAGACAGTCTTTACCAAGTCTACATATCAGGAATTCACTGACCACCTTGTCAACACCCACACCAGAGTCCCCGTGCAGCGGACCCAGGCTCCAGCTGTGGCTACAACATAGGCTTTTTATACAAGAAAAATAAAGTGAATTAAGCCTGTTAAAAAAAAAAAAGATATAGACATAATAGATACAATAGATATAGGTATAAAATATACATATAATAGATATAATAGATATACATATAAAATATAGATATAATTGGTATAATGATAAAATACAAATCTGATAGATATAATAAATATAGGTATACAATATAGACATAATAGATATAGGTATAAAATATACACATATTGATAAAGGTATAAAATATAGACATAATAGATATAGGTATAAAATATAGACATAATAGATATAATAGATATAGGTATAAATATAGATATAATAAATATCATAGATATAGTTGTAAAATATAGGCATAATAGATATAATAGATATAGGTATAAAATATAGACTTAATAGATATAATAGATATAGGTATAAATATAGACATAATAGATATAAGTATAAAATATAGACATAATAGATATAATAGTATAGGTATTAAATATAGACATAATAGATATAATTATAAAATATAGACATAACAGATATAGGTATAAAATATAGACATAATAGATATAGGGAAACAATATAGACATAATAGATATAATATATATAGGTATAAAATATAGACTTAAGAGATATTGGTATACAATACAGACATACTAGATAAATATATATAGGGTATAAAATATAGACATAATAATATAAATAGATATAGGTATAAAACATAGACGTTATAGATATAGGTATAAATATAGACATAATAGATATAAAGGATGTAGGTATGAAATATAGACATAATAGATATAATAGATATAGGTATAAATTATAGACATAATAGGTATAATTGATATAGGTATAAAATATAGACATAATAGATATAGGTATAAAATATGGACATAATAGATATAATCGATATAGGTATAAAATATAGACATAATAGATATAATAGATATAGTTATAAAACTTAGACATAAAAGACATAGTAGATACAGGTATAAAATATAGATATACTAGATATAATAGATGCACGTATAAAAAATAGATATAATAGATTCAGTTATAAAGTATAGACAATAGATATAATAGATATAGGTATAAAATATAGATTTAATAGATATAATTATAAAATATAAATATAATAGATATAACAGTTATAAGTATAAAATATAGATATAATAGATATGATATAGGTATAAAATATAGATATAAAGATATAATAGATAAAGGTATAAATATAGGCATAATAGATATAGATATAGGTAAAAAATATAGATATAATGGATATAAGTTTCAAATATAGATATAATAGATATAGGTATAAATATGGATATAGTGGATATAATAGATATAAGCATAAAATACAGACATAATAGATATAATAGATATAGGAAAAAATAACAGACATAATAGATATAATAGATAAAGATAGAAAAAGTAGACATAATAGATATAATAGACATTGGTATAAAATATAGACATAATAGATATAGGTATAAAATATAGACATATAGATATAATAGATATCGGTATAAAATATAGACATCAGAGGTATAATAGATATAGGTATAATATATAGACATAATAGATATAAGCGATATAGGTATAAGATATAGTCATAAGAGATATAGGTATAAAATATAAACATAATAGAAATAATAGATACAGGTAAAAAATATAGACATAAGAAATATAATAGATATAGGTATAAAATATCGACATAATAAATATAATCGATACAGGTATAAAATATAGACTTAATAGATATAGGAATAAAATATAGACATATTGAAATAGGTATAAAATATAGACATAATATATATAATAGATATAGGTAAAAAATATAGACATAATAGATATAATACATGTAAGTATAAAATATATACATAATAGATAAAATAGATATAGGTATAAAATATAGACATAATAGATATAATAGATATGGGTATGAAATATAGATATAATAGATATAATAGATATAGGTATAAAATATACACATAATATATATGATAGATATAGGTACAAAACATAGACATAATAAATAGAGGTATAAGATATAGACATAATAGATATAATAGATAGAGTTGTAAAATATAGACATAATAGATATAATAGATAGAGGTATAAAAATATAGACATAATAGATATAATAGATATAGGTGTAAAATAGAGACATAATAGATATAATAGATACAGGTATAAAATATAGACATAATAGATATGATAGATATAGGCACAAAACATAGACATAATAGATACGTTAGATATAGGTATAAAATATAGACATAATCGATATAGATATCAAATATAGATATAATAGGTATAATAGATATAAGTATAAAATATAGATATAATAGATAAAATAGATAGAGGTATAAATATAGATATAATAGAAACAGGTATAAAATATAGATATAATGGATATAATAGATATAGGTATAAAATATAGACATAATGGATACAATAGAGACAGAACAGATATAATAGATATAGGTATAAAATACAGACATCATAGTTATAATAGATAGAGAAATAAAATATAGACAAAATTGATATAATAGATAGAGGTAAAAAATATAGACATTATTGATATAATAGAGGAATAAAATATAGACATAATAGATATAAGTGATAGAGGTATAAATTATAGACATAATAGATATTATAGATAGAGTTATAAAATGTAGACATAATAGATTTAACAGATATAGGTATAAAATATACACATAATAGATATCGGTATAAAATATAGACATAATAGATTTAATAGATATAGTTATAAAACATAGACATAATAGATATAATAGATATAGATATAAAATATAAACCTAATAGATATAATAGGTATAGGTATGAATATAGACATAATAGATATAATAGATATGTCTATAAGATATAGACATAAGCTTCTTCTCCGAGAAAACACCAAATGGCGGATGACGCCGGTGCAGCGGGGTGGTCCGGAGGCCCTGGTGGCCCTGGGATGGGGAACCGCGGTGTCTTCCGCGGAGGTTTCGGCAGTGGCATCCGGGGCGGGGTCTTGTCCGTGGACGGGGTCGGGCCGAGGCCGCGGAGCTCGCGGAGGCAAGGCCGAGGATGAGGAGTGGATGCCCGTCACCAAGCTGGGCCGCTTGGTCAAGGACATGAAGATCAAGTCCTGGAGGAGATCTACCTCTTCTCTCTGCCCATTAAGGAATCTGAGATCATTGACTTTTCTTGGGGGCCTCTCTCAAAGATGAGGTTTTGAAGATTATGCCGGTGCAGAAGCAGACCCGTGCTGGTCAGCGCACCAGGTTCAAGGCGTTTGTTGCTATCGGGGACTACAATGGCCACGTCGGCCTGGGTGTTAAGTGCTCCAAAGAGGTGGCCACCGCCATCCGTGGGGCCATCATCCTGACCAAACTCTCCATTGTCCCGGTGCGCAGAGGCTACTGGGGGAACAAGATCGGCAAGCCCCACACCGTCCCTTGCAAGGTGACAGGCCGCTGTGGCTCTGTGCTGGTGCGCCTCATCCCTGCACCCAGGGGCACTGGCATCGTCTCAGCGCCTGTGCCCAGAAGCTGCTCATGATGGCTGGTATTGATGACTGCTACACCTCAGCCCGGGGCTGCACTGCCACCCTGGGCAACTTCGCCAAGGCCACCTTTGATGCCATCTCTAAGACCTACAGCTACCTGACCCCTGACCTGTGGAAGGAGACAGTCTTTACCAAGTCTACATATCAGGAATTCACTGACCACCTTGTCAAGACCCACACCAGAGTCCCCGTGCAGCGGACCCAGGCTCCAGCTGTGGCTACAACATAGGCTTTTTATACAAGAAAAATAAAGTGAATTAAGCCTGTTAAAAAAAAAAAAGATATAGACATAATAGATACAATAGATATAGGTATAAAATATAGACAGATACAATAGATATAGATATAAGATATAGACATAATAGATATAGGTATAAAATATAGACATATTAGATATAATTACTATAGGTATAAAATATAGACATAATAGATATAATAGATATAGGTATAAAATAGAGACATAATAGATATAGATATAAAAATATAGACAAAATAGATTTAAGAGATATCGGTATAAAATATAGACAATAGATTTAATAGATATAGTTATAAAACATAGACATAATGGATATAATAGATATAGGTATAAAATATAGACATAATAGATAAAATATACGTATAAAATATAGACTAATAGATATAGGTATTAAATATAGACATAATAGAAATAAGTATAAAATATAGACATAATAGATATAATAGATATAGGTATCAAATATAGACATAATAATGATAATAGATATAGGTATAAAATAATAGATATAGGTACAAAGTATAGACATAATGGTTATAATAGATATAGGTATGAATATAGACATAATAGATATAATAGGTATGGGTTTAAAATAAAGACATAATTGATATAATAGATATAGGTATTAGATATAGACATAATAGATATAATAGATATAGGTATAAAAATATAGACATAATAAATTTAATACATATAGATATAAAACATTGATATAATAGATATATAGACATAGGTATAAAATACAGACATAGTAGATATAATAGATATTGGTATAAATATAGACATATAGATAGATAAAGATATAAAATATAGACATAATAGGTATAATAGATATAGGTATAAAATATGGATATAATAGATATAATATAGTTATAAAATATAGACAGAGTAGATATAATAGATATAGAGGTTATGAAATATAGACATAATACATATAATAGATATAGGTATAAAATATAGACAGAGTAGATATAATAGATATAGGTATAAAACATAGACATAATAGATATCGGTATAAAATATAGACATAACAGATATAATACATATAGGTATAAAATATAGACATAACTGGTATAAAATATAGGTATGAATATAGACATAAGATATATAGGTATAAAATATACACATAATAGATATAATAGATAGATGTATAAGATATAGACATAATAGATATAATAGATATCGGTATAAAATATCGACATAATAGATATAATATATGTATAAGATATAGACATTATCGATATAATAGATATAGGTATAAAATATAGACATAATAGATATAATAGATATAGTATAAAATGTAGACATCATAGATATAATAGATATAAGTATAAAATATAGACATCACAGATATAATAGATATAGGTATAAAATGTAGACATAAAAGATATAATAGATATATGTATAAAATATAGACAGAATAGATATAATAAATATAGTTTTAAAATATAGACAATACATATAGAGATAAAAAATATAGAAAATAGATTATAATAGATATAGGTATCAAATATAAACATAATAGATATAGGTATAAATATAGACATAATAGATACCATAGATATAGGTATAAAATATGGACATAATAGATATAGGTATCAATATAGATATAATAGATATAATAGATATAAGTATAATAAATGGATATAATATATAACAGATATATATTATATATATAATAGATATAATTGATATAGGTATAAAATATGGATATCATAGATACAGATATTGGTATAAAATATAGATATACAGATATAATAGACATAGTATAAAATATAGATATAATAGATATAGGTATAAATATAGTTATAATACATACAATAGCTATAGTTATAAAAAAATAGATATAATTGATATAATTACACATAATTATAACAAGAGATGTAACAGATATAGGTATAAAATATAGATATAAAGGATAAAATAGATGTAGGTATAAAATATAGACATAATAGATATAATAGATAGAGGTATAAAATATAGACATAATAGATATAATAGATACGGGTATAAAATATAGATATAAGAGATATACGTATAAATACAGACCAAATTGATATAATAGATAAAGGTATGAAATATAGACATAAAAGATATAATAGATATAGACCATAATAGATATAATAGTTATAGGTATAAAATATAGACATAATAAATATATTAGATATAGGTATACAATATAGACATAATAGATATAATAGACAGCTATAAAATCTAGACATCATAGATATAATAGATATAGGTCTAAAATATAGACATAATAGATATAGGTATAAAATATAGATATAACAGATATAATAGATAAAGGTGTAAAATTGTAGACATTACAGATATAGGTATAAAATATAGTAATAATAGATATAGGTATAAACTATATATATAATATACATAATAGATATAGTATAAAAAAGAGACATAGTAGATACAGGTATAAAAACCAGACATCATAGATATAGTTATAAAAATAAAGACATAATAGATATACCTATAAATATAGACATAAATGTTATAATAGATGTAGGTATAAAATATAGACATAATAGATACAATAAATAAACGTATAAAATATAGCCATAAGAGATATAATAGATATAGGTATAAAATATAGACATAATAGATATAGGTATAAATACAGACATAAAAGTTATAATAGATATAGGTATGAATTACAGACATAATAGATATTATAGATATAGGTATAAAATATAGACACAATAGAGGTAATAGACATAGGTTTAAAATATAGACAGAATAGATATAATAGATATCCGTATAAAATATAGACATAAAAGATATAATAGATAGGGGTATAAAATATAGACACAATAGATATAGGTATAAAATATAGATATAATAAATATATGTATAATATTTAGACATAATAGATATAATAGATATAGGTATAAAATATGGAAAAAATAGATGTATTAGATATAGGTATAAAATATACACATAATTGATATAATAGACACAGGTATATAATATAGATATAATAGATTATAAGCATAAAATATAGTATAATAGATATAATAGATGTACGTATAAAAAAATAGATATAATAGATACAGGTATAAAATACAGACATAGATATAATAGATATAGGTGGAAAATATAGATATAATAGATATAATTATAAAAAATATAAATATATTAGATATAATTGATATAGGTAAAAAAATAGATAAAATGTATATAGGTATAAACTATGGTTATACATAGATATAGGGTATAAAATATAGATAAATTGATATAGGCATAAAATATTGACATAATAGCTATAACAGATATAGTTATGAAATATAGACATAATAGATATAATAGATTTAGGTATAAAATATAGACATAATTGATATAATATAGGTATAAAATATAAATAAATAGATATAATACATATAGGTATAAAATAAAGACACAATAAATATAATAGATACAGGTATAAAATATAGATATATTAGGTATAATAGATATAGATATAAAATATAGATATAAGAGATATGGGAATAAAATATAGATATAATAGATATAGGAATAAAATATAGATATAATATATAATAGATATAGATATAAAATACAGATATAATAGATATATATATGTATAAAAATAGATACTATGGATATAATACATACAGGTATAAAATATAGATATAACAGATATCGGATGAAATATAGACACAATAGATATTGATATAGGTATAAAATAAAGATAAAATAGATATAGGTACAAAAAAGAGATATAATATAATATATATAGATATAAATATAGACATAATAGATGTAACAGATATAGATATAAAATATAGACATAATAGATACAATAGATATAGGTATAAAATATAGAAATAATAGATATAGTTACAAAATATAAATAAAACAGATACAATAGATATAGGTATAAAATATAGATAAAATAGTTATAGGTATAAAATATTGACAAAATAGGTATAATAGATATAGGTATATAATATAGACATAATAGATATAATATATATAGGTATAAAATGTAGACATAATAGATATAATGGATATAGGAATAAAATATGTATATACATATAGGTATAAAATATAGATATAATTGATATAGGTATAAAATATAGACATAATAGATATAATAGATACAGGTATATATATAGATACAATAGATATAGGTACAAAATATAGATATAATAGTTATAATAGATATACGTATAAAATATAGAAAATATTGTTATAATAGGTATAGCTGTAAAATATAGATATAATAGACATAATATATATAGGTATATAATATAGACATAATAGATATAATAGATATAGGTATAAAATATAGACATAAAGATATAATAGAGGTATAAAATACAGACATAATAGATATAATTGATAGAGTTATAAACTATACCCATCATAGATATAATAGACAAAGTTATAAAATATGGACATAATAGATATAATAGATATAGGTATAAAATATAGATATAATAGATATAATAGTTATAGGTATAAAATAGATATAATGGATATAGACATAGGTATGAAATATAGATATAAAGATATAATAGATATACGTGTAAAATATAGATATAATAGATATAATAGATATAATAGATATAGGTATAAAATATACACATAATGGACATAATAGATATAGGTATAAAATATAGACATCATAGATATAAAAGATAGCTTTAAGATATAGACATAATAGATATAATATGTAGGTATACAATATAGACATAATAAATATAATATTTATATAGATATTATAGCAAAATAGGTATAATTGATACAGGGTAAAAAAATATAGACATAATTATGGTAATAGAGTTATAACTATACACTTAAAAGATATAATAGATAGAGGTATAAATATAGAAGTAATAGATATAATAGCTATAGGTATAAAATATAGACATAATAGATATAATAGATATAGTATAAAATATAGTCATAACAGATACAATAGATATAGGTATAAAATATTAATATAATAGACATAATAGAATATAGGTATAAAGTGTAGACATTATAGATATAAAAGATAAAGGTATAAATATAGACCTAATAGATATAATAGATTGTAATTATACAATAGAAATATAATAGATACAGGCAAAAATATAGACATAATAGATATAGTTATATATAGTTAGACATATTACATATAATAGATATAGGTATAAAAACATAGACATAATAGATATAATAGATATAGGTATAAAATATACACCTAATAGATATAATAGATATAGGTATAAAATAGACATAATAGATATAGGTATAAAATACAGACATAATAGATATAGGTATAAAATATAGACATAATAGATATACCTATAAAATATAGACATAACAGTTATAATAGATATAGGTATGAAATATAGACATAAGAAATATAATAGATATAGGTATAAAATATAGCCATAATAGATATAATATATAGCTATAAAATATAGACATAATAGATATAGGTAAAAAATACAGACAAAATAGATATAATAGATATAGGTATGAAATGCAGACATAATAGATATTTTAGATATAGGTATAAAATATAGACAAAATAGATGTAATAGACATAGGTATAATATATAGACATAATAGTATAATAGATATCGATATAAAATATAGTAATAAAAGATATATAGATAGGGCTATCAAATATAGATATAATAGATATAGGTAAAAAATATCGATATAATAGATATAATAGATATGTATAAAATATAGATTAATAGATATAGGTAAATATATATAATAGATATAACAGATATTGGTATGAAATATAGAAATAATACATACAATTATAAAATATAAATATAATAGATATAATAAAGTTATAAAATATAGATATAATAGATATCGGTATAAAACATAGTTATAATAGATATAGGTATAAATATACATATAATAGATATAATAGATATAGGTGTATATATAGACACATAGATATAATAGATATGGGTATTAAATATAGACATAATAGATATAATCGGTATAGGTATACAATACAGACATAATAGATATAGGTATAAAATACACATAATATAATAGATATAGTTATAAAATATAGACATAATAGATATAATAGATATAGGTATAAAATATATACATAATAGATATACGTATAAAATATAGACATAATAGATATAATAGATACAGGTATAAAATATACACATAATAGATATAGGTATAAAATATAGACATAATAGCTATAATAGATATAGGTATAAAATATAGATATAATAGATACAATAGATATATGTATAAAATCTAGACACAATAGATATAATAGATATAGGTTTAAAATATACACATAATAGATATAATAGACATAGGTATAAAATATAGATATACTAGATATAATAGATAGAGGTATAAAATATAGACATTATAGATGTTATAGATATAGGTGTAAACTGTAGACTAAGAGATATAGGTATAAAATATATACATAAAAATATAATAGATATAGGTATAAAATATACACAGAATAGATATAATGGATATAGGTGTAAAATATAGACATAATAGATATAGATATAAAACATAGACAAAATAGTTATAATAGATAAAGGTATAAAATATAGACATAATAGATATAGGTATAATGTTTAGACATAATCGATATAATAGATATAGGTATAAAATATAGAATATAGATATTATAGATATAGGTATAAAATATACACATAATAGATATACTAGACACATGTATAAAATATAGATATAATAGATATAATTGATATCGGTAAAAAATATAGACATAATATACATAATAGATATTCGTATAAAATATAGACATAAAGGATATAGGTATAAAATATAGACATAATAGATATAATAGATATTGGAATAAAATATAAACAGACGAGGAATAATAGATATAGGTATAAATTAGAGACATAATAGATATAGGTATAAAATATAAACATAATAGACATAATAGATATAGGTACAAATATAGACAAAATAGACATAGTAGATATACGTATAAAATATAGACATAATAGATATAATAGATACATTTATAAAATACAGATATAATAGATATAAGTTTAAAACATATATATAATAGATATACGTATAAAAAATAGATATAATAGATATAGGTATAAATTATAGACATAAGAGGTATAATTGATATAGGTATGAAATAGAGACATAATTGATATAATAGATATAGGTAAAAAATATAGACATAATAGATATAGTATATATAGGTATAAAATATAGACATAATAGATATAATAAATAGGTATAAAATATAGACATAATAGATATAGGTATAAATATAGGCATAATAGATATAATAAATACAGTTATAAAATATAGACATAATAGATATAGGTATAAAATAGAGACATAATAGGTATAATAGATATAGTTTAAAATTGAGACGTACTAGATATTATAGATATATGTATAAAATATAGATATAATAGATATAATAGATTATGTATAAAAAATAGATATAATAGATACAGGTATAAATACACACAATAGATATAATAGATATAAGTAAAAATTATATATATAATAGATATAATTATCACATATAAATATAATAGATATAATAGATATAGGTAAAAAATATAGATATAATGTATATAGGTATAAAATATGGTTATAATAGATATAAGTGAAAAATATAGATATAATAGATATACTAGATACAGGCATAAAATATAGACATAATAGATATAATAGATATAGGTGTAAAATATAGACATAATAGATATAATAGATATAGGTATAAATACAGATATAATAGATATAATAGATATAGTTATAAAATATAGAATAATCGATATAGGTATAAAATAGAGACATAATAGATATAATCATGTAGATATGAAATATACACATGATAGATATAAAGATATACGTATGAAATACAGACATAATAGATATAATAGATATAGGTATAAAATAATCGCAAAATTGATATGATATATATAGGTATAAAATATAGACATAATAGATATGAAAGATATAGGTATAAAATATAGACATTATAGATATAATAGAAATCGGTATGAAATATACACATAACAGATATAATAGATGTAGGTATAAAATATAGACAAACTAGATATAATAGATATAGGTATAAAATAAAGACATAATAGCTATAACAGATATAGTTATAAATATAGACATATAGTGATAATAGATATAGGAATAAAATATAGACATAATAGATACAATAGATATTAGTATAAAATATAGACATATTAGATATAATAGATATAGGTATAAAATATAGACATAATAAATAAAT